>NC_057808.1:311850412-312150412 GCF_018294505.1 Triticum aestivum | reverse complement strand
GTCTTTTCGGTCTCACCGATAGGGATCTCGGTCTCACCGAGATGGGATTGTAATCTCTCAGTTTCCCATCATAACGTTTCAGTCAAACCGAGATGAGTGATCGGTCCCACCGAGATTGCAATGCAAACTCTCTGTTTCCCTTTCGTAACGTTTCGGTCCAACCGAGATGAGCGAATCGGTCCCACCAAGTTTACCTGACCAACTCTTTGTTTGTCTATTACCAAAATCGGTCTCACCGAGTTTGGGTAATCGGTCTCACTGAGATTATGTTATGCCCTAACCCTAATGACATCGGTCCCACTGAGTTGACATGTCGGTCCCACCGAAAATCCTAACGTTCACATTTTGAACTAAATAAGTCAGACCGAGTTTCATGATTCGCTCCTACCGAGTTTGGTAAATTGTGTGTAACGGTTAGATTTTGTGTGGAGGCTATATATACCTCTCCACCCACTCTTCATTCGTGGAGAGAGCCATCAGAACATGCCTACACTTCCAACATACATTTTCTGAGAGAGAACCACCTACACTTGTGTTGAGGTCAAGATATTCCATTCCAACCACATAAATCTTGATCTCTAGCCTTCCCCAAGTTGCTTTCCACTCAAATCTTCTTTCCACCAAATCCAATCCTATGAGAGAGAGTTGACTGTTGGGGAGACTATCATTTGAAGCACAAGAGCAAGGAGTTCATCATCAACACACCATTTGTTACCTCTTGGAGAGTGGTGTCTCCTAGATTGTCTAGGTGTCACTTGGGAGCCTCCGTCAAGATTGTGGAGTTGAACCAAGGAGTTTGTAAGGGCAAGGAGATCGCCTACTTCGTGAAGATCTACCCGAGTGAGGCAAGTCCTTCATGGGCGACGGCCATGGTGGGATAAACAAGGTTTCTTCTTCGTGGACCCTTCATGGGTGGAGCCCTCCGTGGACTCGCGCAACTGTTACCCTTCGTGGGTTGAAGTCTCCATCAACGTGGATGTACGATAGCACCACCTATCGGAACCACGGATTAAAAATCTCCGTGTCAACATTGCATTTGCTCTCTCAAACTCCTCCCTTTACCTTCATATGCAATAGTTTTACTTTCCGCTGCTATACTCTTAGAATTGCATGTGTAGGTTGATTGCTTGACTTGTGCAAAGTTGCTAAAATCTGCCAAGAACTAAAATTGGGAAAAGGCTAGATTTTTATTTGGTCAAGTAGTCTAATAACCCCCCCCCTAGACACACTTTCGATCCTACAAGTGGTATCAGAGCTTTGGTCTCCATTTGCTTTGATTTCCATAGCCTTTGGTGGTCATAGCCTTGGTTTCACAACCGAGGAGAGTATGGCGTCTAGCAAGGGAAATTACCACCGTAGAGGTCCTTTGATGGTACGAATTTTGCTAGTCGGAAGCATAAGATGAAAATGCATATTCTTGGACATAACCCCGCCGTTTGGGCTATTGTGTGTATTGGCTTGCAAGGTGAATTCTTTGATGGGAGAGAACCAAACCGCGAAGCTACCGCAGAAGAGTTGAAGATGCTGAAATACAATGCTCAAGCTTGTGATATTCTCTTCAATTGATTGTGCCCCGAAGAATTCAACAAAATCAGCCGTCTTGAGAATGCAAAGGAAATTTGGGATACTTTGATTGATATGCATGAAGGTACCGACTCCGTCAAGGAATCCAAATTGGATGTGCTTCAAAGTCAACTTGACAAGTTCAAAATGAAGGATGGTGAAGGCGTTGCTGAAATGTACTCTAGGCTTGCTCTCATCACAAATGAGAATGCCGGCTTAGGAAGTGAAGAGATGACCGATAGATTCATCATCAAGAAGATCCTAAGAGCCTTGGATGGAAAATATGATACCGTGTGCACATTGATCCAAATGATGCCCAATTACAAAGATCTCAAGCCAACGGGAGTCATTGGAAGATTTTTTGCTCATGAGATGTCACTCAAGGATAAGGAAGAGCTCCACAACAAGTCAAGTGGTGCTTACAAAGCCTCATGTGAAGCTCCCACATCATCAAGTGAGAAGCAAACCTTCAATGAAGAATTGAGTCTAATGGTGAAGAACTTCAACAAATTCTACAAGAGAAGGAGCAAGGAAAGAAGCTCCAAGTCAAGATCCTACAATGACAAGAGATCTTCAAGTCGCGAAAGAAATTGCTACAATTGTGGAAGACCCAGACACTACTCCAATGAGTGTACGGCTCCCTACAAAAGAAGAGAAGATTCTCCCAAAAGAAGGACTAGAAGAGAAGAATCACCACCAAGAGAAAGAAGGAGTAGGGATGATCGTTATAAACGAAGACCCTCTCGGAGAAGCAAGGATTCGGAAAGGAAGGATAAGTCATCAAGGAGCTACACAAAAGGAAGACATCATGCTCATGTTGGTGAATGGGTATCCGGTTCCGACTCCGATAATCACTCCGAAAGAAGTTATCACTCCGACTCCGAATATACTCGAGATGAAGGTGTTGCCGGACTAGCACTTGTGACATCCAACTCCTACGACATATTTGACTCACCAAATGAAGGAATTGGAAGATGTTTCATGGCTAAAGGTCCAAAGGTAACACACCCTGAGTATGTTGATTTCAATAGTGATGAAGATGATTTGCTAGGAGATGATAATTTACTTGTTGACAACTCTAGTTATGAAAACTATGATGAACTTGCTATTAATCATGCTAATCAAGATAAAACGAATGACGATGATAAGAAGGAGATTGAGCGTCTAACTAAAGAACTAAACACTCTTAAGTTAGCTCATGAAACTACCTTGGAAGATCATCGAGAACTTTTAAAGACTCATGAGAAGCTACGCTTTGAAAAGCTTAACCTTGAGCAAGAGCATGAGTTTTTAAAGGCAATCAATGATGATCTTCGCAAGAAAAGTTCTTCTTACATTGCCAAGCATTTACTCTTGTCTACTTACATGCCACTAGTTAAATCTAGCAACAAGAACAAGAAAGATTCTTCATCTAGTAGTTACAACAATCATGCTAAAACCAATGTTGTTGCTTCTAGTAGCTCTCTAGATTCCACTAATGATTCTCTTAGCCAAGTTACACTTGAGCAAGAAAATAGCTTATTGAAGGGAATTATAGAGAAAGGTGTTTACAAGAGCCTTGCCGGAAGTAAGCAATTTGAGGAAATTGTACGCAAGCAAGGAAGGCACCGGAAGAATCAAGGTGTTGGTTTTGAACGAAATTTCAATGCCAATGGAGTTGAGTGAGAAGAAGATCAATACCCCAAGACGAAGTTTGTTCCTCAACAAGAGAAGTATGATCCTACTTCTTTCCAAGGAACACAAGCTCAAGATGATCTTCCACCACAAGACCACAAGCAAAAAGGCAAGGACAAGCTTCAAGAGGAGAATGATGCATTTGAAGAAGCACCTAAGGCCTTTGTCAAGTGGGTTCACATGTTTTGAAGAACCACCTATCGGAACCACGGATAAACGTGGATGTACGATAGCACCACCTATCGGAACCACGGATAAAAAATCTCCGTGTCAACATTGCGTTTGCTCTCTCAAACTCCTCCCTTTACCTTCGTATGCAATTGTTTTACTTTCCGCTGCTATACTCTTAGAATTGCATGTGTAGGTTGATTGCTTGACTTGTGCAAAGTTGCTAAAATCTGCCAAGACCTAAAATTGGGAAAAGGCTAGATTTTTATTTGATCAAGTAGTTTAATCACCCCCCCCCTCTAGACATACTTTCGATCCTACAACGACAGGCGATGCTAATTGGGTAGGTGGGGTGTTGGTGTTTATACCTTGCTGAGGCTGCGTGGTCATGGGTGCGCTCCCGGCGGCCTCCAGACAAAGCAGACTCTTTGGCCACAACAGGACCCAACTCTTGCAATCACCAAGCCGCCGCGGGGTCTCATCGTCATCTCCCCCTAGTGCTGCCAGAGGAGCCAAATTCTCGTGGACCGGTTTGACACTGGCGGCGGAAACCTTGAAGACGTCAGGGGGGATCGGCCTGCTATGGAACAATTGTTCCTTCGGCTTCACTATCGTCGCCTTTCCCACGTCCACCTTCTGGCCGCTGATGGTGTACAGTTGTAACATCCCGAAATTCTAAATTTTGGCATGTTATAATAAATAAATAGTTTTGATTGTTTGTTTGATTGTAGTGTGGTTGCTTGTGTGAAATTGAGTGACTTTTGAAAGTTAAATGAGAGGGAATAAAAGGACTTTTCCAAAATTTCATTTTGCATTTATGATCTCCATGAATTCAAATCTGTTTCATCACAAAACCCTAGAGAGAAGATGACATGACTTCTTCGATTTAATTAAATGAAATAGGGTTTTTGAAAATATTTGAATTTTCATTTGGAAAATATTTCCAATTCAGAAACTTTAGGCAACTCAATGATTTTCACAAGAGAAGATAAAATGACTTCTTCAAAACATGTGAAATATGAGTTGGAAGTTTCAAAGAATCAAATTTAAAGTCCCTTTGAAATTTATTTTCAATTTGGAGTTAGTTGGTTTTTATTCAAGTTATTTTCCTTCAAAACTAAAATATATGGAAAATAGGGTAAAATGATTCCCTACATCAGATACTTGGATAGAAATAATTTTGAAGTCATTTTAGTATTTTTAAAATGATTTTTACTAGGTTTTATTGCACCAGTAGCACTCTTTGATTTATTTAAAATTTTGTGTGTTTTATTTGACGTTAGTAAAATGTTCAAGTTGTAGAAAATATTTTTCTGAAAATCTTGATATATTATATGCCTATATAATTTTTTTTATTTGTTGTTTTATTTTTTAGTTGTCTGAAAACAAATTGTTTAAAAAAAACTCTTCCGCTGACTGGACCGGCCCAGCCCCAGCAGGCCGCGGCCCAGCTCCTCGCCCGCGTCGCCCCCAACCGCGAGGCGGTCTCCTGCCACCGCCACACCGTGTCTGACCAGCACCGCGCCACCCCGCCGCCTTGCCCCCTCCTCCAAGGCCACCGCACCTCCCCTGGCCCCCTTAAATATTGCGCCCGACCTCTCTCTCCACCTTCGCATCGCATCGCCACCGCCGCTGCTTCTCCGCCGCCACCGACGCCGACCGCCGCCGCGCCTGGATAAAATATTTCCCAAACTAGGAGAGGGAATAAAAGGACTTTCCCAAACTTTCATTTTGCATTTATGATCTCCATGAATTCAAATATGTTGATTTGAATTTTCATTTGGAAAATATTTCCAATTCAGAAACTTTAAGCAACTCAATGATTTTCACGAGAGAAGATAAAATGACTTCTTCAAAACATGTGAAATATGAGTTGGAAGTTTCAAAGAATAAAATTTAAAGTCCCTTTGAAATTTATTTTCAATTTGGAGTTAGTTGGTTTTTATTCAAATTATTTTTCTTCAAAAATAAAATATATGGAAAATAGGGTAAAATGATTCCCTACATCAGATACTTGGAGAGAAATAATTTTGAAGTCATTTTAGTATTTTTAAAATGATTTTTACTAGGTTTTATTGCACCATTAGCACTCTTTGATTTATTTAAAATTTTGTGTATTTTATTTGACGCTAGTAAAATGTTCAAGTTGTAGAAACTCTTTTTCTGAAAATTTTGATATATTATATGCCTATATGATTTTTTATTTGTTGTTTTCTTATTTAGTTGTCTGGAAAAAAATTGTTTAAAACAACTCTTCCGCCGACTGGGTCGGCCCAGCCCCAGCAGGCCGCGGCCCAGCTTCGCGCCCGGCCTCTCTCTCCCCTTCGCATCGCATCACCGCCGCCGCTGCTTCTCTGCCGCCGCCAACGCCGACCGCCGCCGTGCCTGGATCCGCCGTTCGTCGCTGCTGCTGCTGCCTCACCTAGTGTCACGCCGCCGCCTTGCCCCACATCGCTCGAAGCATCCCGCAGCCGCACGATAGAGCCGCCCCCGTCTGCCGACTCGCCGGAGTATCGGTAAACGACGTTTACGCGTTCGCTGTTTTCCTAACCTAACGAACGTTCGTTCGTTAGTTCTGTTTAGCGAACTATTTGTTCGTTAGGGTTCCGTAGCGAAGCGTTCGCTCGTTAGACTTTTCGTTTTTATTTTAGTTTTCGGCCAGGGACCCATCCATGAATATTTTATTTACAGATTAGTCCCTGATCTTCAAACCTTCATTACTTTTTACTCGCTTGTCCAAATCCAACGAAACCAACGCCCACTTCTTCGTTATGATCCCCTCTATCCAGTAAAGCAACTTAAAGATATTTTCGAAAGTTTTAAAATTTGATTTCAAACAGTTTTGAATTCAAACTTCTTTTGTTCATAACTCGAGTTTTATAACTCCGTTTGAGTTGATTCTTTTTGCAAATCGAAGCTCTTGACCTAAACTTTCTGATAAGGCCAAATTCACTTAATTTTGGTACTGTTAGAAATTGTTTTCTGTTGCAAGAGTAATTGGTTGTTTTTGAAGTTTTCCGAGATCTTTTCTTCGATTCTTTTGCATGATTGCTTATGTGTGGGTACTATTGCTTGCTTACGATAGATTGACCGGAGTGTGACGAGTAGAACTATCAGGAGTTATGAGTGTGAATCATCTTCATCAACAGTACAAGGCAAGTTCACACTTTGATCATATCCCTTTATTACCCAGTTTTTATGGATTAGTTTCCACCCCTCAAACATTGCATGGTTAGGATTTGATAACATGAGGGTAATGGGAAGTAGTTGATGAGGTAGGAACCTATTGTCTTGCATTCAAACCCAGGGTGTTACTACGTTATGCTTATACGGCAATGCTATGCTCGTAGAGGTGTTTTGGTTTTGAGAGAATTCATGAAAGATGTGAGAGTTATTATATTAACTAAGGGAAACTTAAGGTGGCTACTTTAATACACATCTGGGTGGATTGGTTGGGGCACCCTGGAGCACCCAGTGGTTTTCCCGGGCACCTGGAGAACCCAGTGCTTGCCCAAGGGAATCCCGGAGTACCCGTGTGATCACCCTATGGAATGCCTGAAGGAAATATGCCCTAGAGGCAATAATAAAGTTATTATTTATTTCCTTATATCATGATAAATGTTTATTATTCATGCTAGAATTGTATTAACTGGAAACATAATACTTGTGTGAATACATAGACAAACAGAGTGTCACTAGTATGCCTCTACTTGACTAGCTCGTTGATCAAAGATGGTTATGTTTCCTAGCCATAGACATGAGTTGTCATTTGACTAATGGGATCACATCATTAGGAGAATGATGTGATTGACTTGACCCATTCCGTTAGCTTAGCACTCGATCATTTAGTATGTTGCTATTGCTTTCTTCATAACTTATACATGTTCCTATGACTATGAGATTATGCAACTCCCGTTTACCGGAGGAACACTTTGTGTGCTACCAAACGTCACAATGTAACTGGGTGATTATAAAGGTGCTCTACAGGTGTCTCCAAAGGTACTTGTTGGGTTGGCGTATTTCGAGATTAGGATTTGTCACTCCGATTGTCGGAGAGGTATCTCTGGGCCCACTCAGTAATACACATCACTATAAGCCTTGCAAGCATTGTAACTAATGAGTTAGTTACGGGATGATGTATTACGGAACGAGTAAAGAGACTTGCCGGTAACGAGATTGAACTAGGTATCGAGATACCGACGATCGAATCTCGGGCAAGTAACATACCGATGACAAAGGGAACAACGTATGTTGTTATGCGGTCTGACCGATAAAGATCTTCATAGAATATGTGGGAGCCAATATGAGCATCCAGGTTCCGCTATTGGTTATTGACCGGAGAGGTGTCTCGGTCATGTCTACATAGTTCTCGAACCCGTAGGGTCCGCACGCTTAACGTTACGATGACAGTTATATTATGAGTTTATATGTTTTGATGTACCGAAGGTTGTTCGGAGTCCCGGATGTGATCACGGACATGACGAGGAGTCTCGAAATAGTCGAGACATAAAGATTGATATATTGGAAGCCTATGTTTGGATATCGGAAGTGTTCCGGGTGAAATCGGGATTTTTCCGGAGTACCGGGAGGTTACCGGAACCCCCCGGTAACTTAATGGGCCTTAGTGGGCCTAGGTGGAAGAGAGGAGAGGAGGCCAGGGCAGGGCAGCATGCCCCTCCCCCGAGTCCGAATAGGACAAGGAGAGGGGGGCGGCGCCCCCCCCCTTTCCTTCCTCCCCTCCACCTCTTCCCCCTCTCTCTCCTAGTCCAACATGGAAAAGGGGGGAGTCCTACTCCCGGTAGGAGTAGGACTCCTCCTGGCGCGCCTCTCCCCTTGGCCAGCCGAACCCCCCTTGCTCCTTTATATACGGGGGCAGGGGGGCACCTCTAGACACACAATTGATCATTGATCTCTTAGCCGTGTGCGGTGCCCCCCTCCACCATATTACACCTCGATAATATCGTAACAGTGCTTAGGTGAAGCCCTGCGTCGGTAGAACATCATCATTGTCACCACGCCGTCGTGCTGACGGAACTCTCCCTCAACACTCGGCTGGATCGGAGTTCGAGGGACGTCATCGAGCTGAACGTGTGCTGAACTCGGAGGTGCCGTGCGTTTGGTACTTGATCGGTCGGATCGTGAAGACGTACGACTACATCAACCACGTTGTGTTAACACTTCCGCTTTCGGTCTACGAGGGTACGTGGACAACACTCTCCCCTCTCGTTGCTATGCATCACCATGTTCTTGCGTGTGCGTAGGAAATTTTTTGAAATTACTACGTTCCCCAACAGTGGCATCCGAGCCTGGTTTTATGCGTTGATGTTATATGCACGAGTAGAACACAAGTGAGTTGTGGGCGATATAAGTCATACTGCTTACCAGCATGTCATATTTTGGTTCAGCGGTATTGTGAGATGAAGCGGCCCGGACCGACATTACGCGTATGCTTACGCGAGACTGGTTTCAGCGTTGCGAGCACTCGTTGCTTAAAGGTGACTGGCGGGTGTCTGTCTCTCTCACTTTAGTTGAACCGAGTGTGGCTACGCCCGGTCCTTGCGAAGGTTAAAACAGCACCAACTTGACAAACTATCGTTGTGGTTTTGATGCGTAGGTAAGAACGGTTCTTGCTAAGCCCGTAGCAGCCACGTAAAACTTGCAACAACAAAGTAGAGGACGTCTAACTTGTTTTTGCAGAGCATGTTGTGATGTGATATGGTCAAGACATGATGCTATATTTTATTGTATGAGATGATCATGTTTTCTAACCGAGTTATCGGCAACTGGCAGGAGCCATATGGTTGTCGCTTTATTGTATGCAATGCAATCGCCATGTAATTGTTTTACTTTATCACTAAGCGGTAGCGATAGTCGTAAAAGCAATAGTTGGCGAGACGACAACGATGCTACGATGGAGATCAAGGTGTCGCGCCGGTGACGATGGTGATCATAACGGTGCTTCGGAGATGGAGATCACAAGCACAAGATGATGATGGCCATATCATATCACTTATATTGATTGCATGTGATGTTTATCTTTTATGCATCTTATCTTGCTTTGATTGACGGTAGCATTATAAGATGATCTCTCACTAAAATTTCAAGATAAAAGTGTTCTCCCTGAGTATGCACCGTTGCCAAAGTTCGTCGTGCCCAGACACCACGTGATGATCGGGTGTGATAAGCTCTACGTCCATCTACAACGGGTGCAAGCCAGTTTTGCACACGTAGAATACTCAGGTTAAACTTGACGAGCCTAGCATATGCAGATATGGCCTCGGAACACTGAGACCGAAAGGTCGAGCGTGAATCATATAGTAGATATGATCAACATAGTGATGTTCACCATTGAAAACTACTCCATTTCACGTGATGATCGGTTATGGTTTAGTTGATTTGGATCACGTGATCACTTAGATGATTAGAGGGATGTCTGTCTAAGTGGGAGTTCTTAAGTAATATGATTAATAGAACTTAAATTTATCATGAACTTAGTACCTGATAGTATCTTGCTTGTCTATGTTAATTGTAGATAGATGGCCCGTGCTGTTGTTTCGTTGAATTTTAATGCGTTCCTTGAGAAAGCAAAGTTGAAAGATGATGGTAGCAATTACACGGACTGGGTCCGTAACTTGAGGATTATCCTCATTGCTGCACAGAAGAATTACGTCCTGGAAGCACAGCTGGGTGCCAGGCCTGCTGCAAGAGCAACACCAGAAGTTGTGAACGTCTGGCAGAGCAAAGCTGATGACTACTCGATAGTTCAGTGTGCCATGCTTTACGGCTTAGAACCGGGTCTTCAACGACGTTTTGAACGTCATGGAGCATATGAGATGTTCCAGGAGTTGAAGTTAATATTTCAAGCAAATGCCCGGATTGAGAGATATGAAGTCTCCAATAAGTTCTATAGCTACAAGATGGAAGAGAATAGTTCTATCAGTGAGCATATACTCAAAATGTCTGGGTATAACAATCACTTGATTCAACTGGGAGTTAATCTTCCGGATGATAGCGTCATTGACAGAATTCTTCAATCACTGCCACCAAGCTACAAGAGCTTCGTGATGAACTATAACATGAAAGGGATGAATAAGACAATTCCCGAGCTCTTCTCAATGCTAAAGGCAGCGGAGGTAGAAATCAAAAAGGAGCATCAAGTGTTGATGGTCAGTAAGACCACTAGTTTCAAGAAAAAGGGCAAAGGGAAGAAGAAGGGGAACTTCAAGAAGAACAGCAAGCAAGTTGCTGTTCAGGAGAAGAACCCAAATCTGGACCTAAGCCTGAGACTGAGTGCTTCTACTGCAAGCAAACTGGTCAATGGAAGCGGAACTGCCCCAAGTATTTGGCGGATAAGAAGGATGGCAAGGTGAACAAAGGTATATGTGATATACATGTTATTGATGTGTACCTTACCAGAGCTCGCAGTAGCACCTGGGTATTTGATACTGGTTCTGTTCCTAATATTTGCAACTCGAAACAGGGACTACGGATTAAGCGAACACTGGCCAAGGATGAGGTGACGATGCGCGTGGGAAACGGTTCCAAAGTCGATGTGATCGCCGTCGGCACGCTACCTCTACATCTACCTTCAGGATTAGTATTAGACCTAAATAATTGTTATTTGGTGCCAGCGTTGAGCATGAACATTATATCTGGATCTTGTTTAATGCGAGACGGTTATTCATTTAAATCAGAGAATAATGGTTGCTCTATTTATATGAGTAATATCTTTGATGGTCATGCACCCTTGAAGAGTGGTCTATTTTTTAATGAATCTCGGTAGTAGTGAGACACATATTCATAATGTCGAAGCCAAAAGATGCAGAGTTGATAATGATAGTGCAACTTATTTGTGGCACTGCCGTTTAGGTCATATCGGTGTAAAGCGCATGAAGAAACTCCATAATGATGGACTTTTGGAATCACTTGATTATGAATCACTTGGTACTTGCGAACCGTGTCTCATGGGCAAGATGACTAAAACACCGTTCTCCGGAACTATGGAGAGAGCAACTAATTTGTTGGAAACCATACATACAGATGTATGTGGTCCGATGAATATTGAGGCTCGTGGCGGATATCGTTATTTTCTCACCTTCACAGATGATTTGAGCAGATATGGGTATATCTACTTAATGAAACATAAGTCTGAAACATTTGAAAAGTTCAAAGAATTTCAGAGCGAAGTTGAAAATCATCGTAACAAGAAAATAAAGTTTCTACGATCAGATCGTGGAGGAGAATATTTGAGTTACGAGTTTGGCCTACATTTGAAACAATGCGGAATAGTTTCGCAACTCACGCCACCCGGGACACCACAACGTAATGGTGTGTCCGAACGTCGTAATCGTACTTTACTAGATATGGTGCGATCTATGCTGTCTCTTACTGATTTACCGCTATCGTTTTGGGGTTATGCTTTAGAGACGGCTGCATTCACTCTAAATAGGGCACCATCGAAATCCGTTGAGATGACACCATATGAACTATGGTTTGGCAAGAAACCAAAGTTGTCGTTTCTTAAAGTTTGGGGTTGCGATGCTTATGTGAAGAAACTTCAACCTGATAAGCTCGAACCGAAATTGGAGAAATGTGTCTTCATAGGATACCCAAAGGAAACTGTTGGGTACACCTTCTATCACAGATCTGAAGGCAAGGCATTCGTTGCTAAGAATGGATCCTTTCTAGAGAAGGAGTTTCTCTCGAAAGAAGTGAGTGGGAGGAAAGTAGAACTTGATGAGGTAACTGTACCTGCTCCCTTATTGGAAAGTAGATCATCACAGAAACCAGTTTCTGCGACACCTACACCAATTAGTAAGGAAGTTAATGATAATGATCATGAAACTTCAGATCAAGTTATTACTGAACCTCGTAGGTCAACCAGATTAAGATCCGCACCAGAGTGGTACGGTAATCCTGTTCTGGAGGTTATGTTACTAGACCATGACGAACCTACGAACTATGAAGAAGCGATGGTGAGCCCAGATTCCGCAAAATGGCTTGAGGCCATGAAATCCGAGATGGGATCCATGTATGAGAACAAAGTATGGACTTTGGTTGACTTGCCCGATGATCGGCAAGCAATTGAAAATAAATGGATCTTCAAGAAGAAGACTGACGCTGACGGTAATATTACTGTCTATAAAGCTCGACTTGTTGCGAAAGGTTTTCGACAAGTTCAAGGGATTGACTACGATGAGAACTTCTCACCCGTAGCGATGCTTAAGTCTGTCCGAATCATGTTAGCAATTGCCGCATTTCATGATTATGAAATTTGGCAAATGGATGTCAAAACTGCATTCCTCAATGGATTTCTGGAAGAAGAGTTGTATATGATGCAACCGGAAGGTTTTGTCGATCCAAAGGGAGCTAACAAAGTGTGCAAGCTCCAGCGATCCATTTATGGACTGGTGCAAGCCTCTCGGAGTTGGAATAAACGCTTTGATAGTGTGATCAAAGCATTTGGTTTTATACAGACTTTTGGAGAAGCCTGTATTTACAAGAAAGTGAGTGGGAGCTCAGTAGCATTTCTGATATTATATGTGGATGACATATTGCTAATTGGAAATGATATAGAATTTCTGGATAGCATAAAGGGATACTTGAATAAGAGTTTTGCAATGAAAGACCTCGGTGAAGCTACATATATATTGGGCATCAAGATCTATAGAGATAGATCAAGACGCTTAATTGGACTTTCACAAAGCACATACCTTGACAAAGTTTTGAAGAAGTTCAAAATGGATCAAGCAAAGAAAGGGTTCTTGCCTGTATTACAAGGGGTGAGATTGAGTAAGACTCAATGCCCGACCACTGCAGAAGATAGAGAGAAGATGAAAGATGTTCCCTATGCTTCAGCCATAGGCTCTATCATGTATGCAATGATGTGTACCAGACCTGATGTGTGCCTTGCTATAAGTTTAGCAGGGAGGTACCAAAGTAATCCAGGAGTGGATCACTGGACAGCGGTCAAGAACATCCTGAAATACCTGAAAAGGACTAAGGATATGTTTCTCATTTATGGAGGTGACAAAGAGCTCATCGTAAATGGTTACGTTGATGCAAGCTTTGACACTAATCCGGACGATTCTAAATCGCAAACCGGATACGTGTTTACATTGAACGGTGGAGCTGTCAGTTGGTGCAGTTCTAAGCAAAGTGTCGTGGCAGGATCTACGTGTGAAGCGAAGTACATAGCTGCTTCCGAAGCAGCAAATGAAGGAGTCTGGATGAAGGAGTTCATATCCGATCTAGGTGTCATACCTAGTGCATCGGGTCCAATGAAAATCTTTTGTGACAATACTGGTGCAATTGCCTTAGCAAAGGAATCCAGATTTCACAAAAGAACCAAGCACATCAAAAGACGCTTCAATTCCATCCGGGATTTAGTCCAGGTGGGAGACATAGAAATTTGCAAGATACATACGGATCTGAATGTTGCAGACCCGTTGACTAAGCCTCTTCCACGAGCAAAACATGATCAGCACCAAGACTCCATGGGTGTAAGAATCATTACTGTGTAGTCTAGATTATTGACTCTAGTGCAAGTGGGAGACTGAAGGAAATATGCCCTAGAGGCAATAATAAAGTTCTTATTTATTTCCTTATATCATGATAAATGTTTATTATTCATGCTAGAATTGTATTAACTGGAAACATAATACTTGTGTGAATACATAGACAAACAGAGTGTCACTAGTATGCCTCTACTTGACTAGCTCGTTGATCAAAGATGGTTATGTTTCCTAGCCATAGACATGAGTTGTCATTTGATTAATGGGATCACATCATTAGGAGAATGATGTGATTGACTTGACCCATTCCGTTAGCTTAGCACTCGATCATTTAGTATGTTGCTATTGCTTTCTTCATAACTTATACATGTTCCTATGACTATGAGATTATGCAACTCCCGTTTACCGGAGGAACACTTTGTGTGCTACCAAACATCACAACGTAACTGGGTGATTATAAAGGTGCTCTACAGGTGTCTCCAAAGGTACTTGTTGGGTTGGCG
Source organism: Triticum aestivum (assembly GCF_018294505.1). NCBI lineage: Eukaryota > Viridiplantae > Streptophyta > Magnoliopsida > Poales > Poaceae > Triticum > Triticum aestivum. Next base: position 312,135,990 of record NC_057808.1, on the reverse strand, counting down.
TATTTCGAGATTAGGATTTGTCACTCCGATTGTCGGAGAGGTATCTCTGGGCCCACTCAGTAATACACATCACTATAAGCCTTGCAAGCATTGTAACTAATGAGTTAGTTACGGGATGATGTATTACGGAACGAGTAAAGAGACTTGCCGGTAACGAGATTGAACTAGGTATCGAGATACCGACGATCGAATCTCGGGCAAGTAACATACCGATGACAAAGGGAACAACGTATGTTGTTATGCGGTCTGACCGATAAAGATCTTCATAGAATATGTGGGAGCCAATATGAGCATCCAGGCTCCACTATTGGTTATTGACCGGAGAGGTGTCTCGGTCATGTCTACATAGTTCTCGAACCCGTAGGGTCCGCACGCTTAACGTTACGATGACAGTTATATTATGAGTTTATATGTTTTGATGTACCGAAGGTTGTTCGGAGTCCCGGATGTGATCACGGAGATGACGAGGAGTCTCTAAATAGTCGAGACATAAAGATTGATATATTGGAAGCCTATGTTTGGATATCAGAAGTGTTCCGGGTGAAATCGGGATTTTTCCGGAGTACCGGGAGGTTACCGGAACCCCCCGGTAACTTAATGGGCCTTAGTGGGCCTAGGTGGAAGACAGGAGAGGAGGCCAGGGCAGGGCCGCACGCCCCTCCCCCCCAGTCCAAATAGGACAAGGAGAGGGGGCGGCGCCCCCCCCCCCTTTCCTTCCTCCCCTCCACCTCTTCCCCCTCTCTCTCCTAGTCCAACATGGAAAAGGGGGGAGTCCTACTCCCGGTAGGAGTATGACTCCTCCTGGCGCGCCTCTCCCCTTGGCCGGCCGAACCCCCCCCCCCCCTTGCTCCTTTATATACGGGGGCAGGGGGCACCTCTAGACACACAATTGATCATTGATCTCTTAGCCGTGTGCGGTGCCCCCCTCCACCATATTACACCTCGATAATATCGTAACAGTGCTTAGGCGAAGCCCTGCGTCGGTAGAACATCATCATTGTCACCACGCCGTCGTGCTGAAGAAACTCTCCCTCAACACTCGGCTGGATCGGAGTTCGAGGGATGTCATCGAGCTGAACGTGTGCTGAACTCAGAGGTGCCGTGCGTTCGGTACTTGATCCGTCGGATCGTGAAGACGTACGACTACATCAACCGCGTTGTGTTAACGCTTCCGCTTTAGGTCTACGAGGGTACGTGGACAACACTCTCCCCTCTCGTTGCTATGCATCACCATGTTCTTGCGTGTGCGTAGGAATTTTTTTGAAATTACTACGTTCCCCAACAATGCCACCGAGGCTCAAAGCGGTCATAAGATTATTCATGCTAAAAACTTCCGTGTGCGGCCACAAGCCATTATGGGCTTTGGCATAGTTGAGTAAGTTGTGGGAATCCTTTCCATGATGGGCTAGCAGATGTAGGGGGATTGTAGGTATACCGGCCTATCTATCGGTTAAGGGGACCTCTTCGGAAAGACTATGTCTCGGTCATCCGTTTCTCAAACATCCTGCAGTGCGAGAAATACAACGGAGGAGATCGAGTCTTGTGGGGAAAAGTGCGCAAACCTCTGCAGAGTGTACAAACTAATCATGATTAGCCATGTCCCCGGTTATGGACGTCTTGAGTATCTGGTTCTTGAATTATCATGTTGATCTCATCACGTTATTTAATTAATTTGTTGGGTTGATAATTATTATTTTGGAATTGAGTTGGAGGAACCTTCTCAATGATTTCAATCAACTTTGTAGTTAAGTAAAATATATTCCTTTGTAGTAGGGAAAAATTGGCTTTATGCAAAAATAAACTTAGAGATTTCCACCAGCCAAATATGCATGTAATGATAGCTATTATTCATCATTGCTCTATGGTGTGAATTTTCCAGTACATTCAATGTACTGACCTACATGGCTGCAACGTCTCATGTTGCAGGATTCTTACGACGAGTAAGTGATACGTTAGGGTTACGATTTCTACACTCAACTTTGCCGTTGGTGTTGATGGGAATCCACAACCTTGTTGTTACTTTCGCTATTTGGATTGAGGTAATAGTATTTACGTTACTTTATACATGTGATTTACCTCTGTTATAAATCCTCGAGTACTGCGTGTGTCAGCATACCGATCCAGGGATGACACTTAAGCACAGAGACTTCAATCCATTCGGGCCGGGTCGCTACATGATGGTATCAGAGCACATGTTGACTGTAGGACATGACCCCTAGAACCTGGCAAGCCCATAGGAAAGATTTTTCTCTACAACTTTCTTTTCAAAAGGATCTTTTTCCTCTCTTCTTTTCTGAGCTTTATCAAATATTCCCTTTTAGTTAGACTACACCCCTTTCCCCTTTTGACCACACGAAGATTCGACTGATGAGACCGCTCCAAGAAGTACAAGATATCGGACAACTAAGACCACTTTGCAACGAAGAGGATTTTACCGAGCATTATAATAATGGAAACTACAATAGTTGAAGACTCCGAAGACTAGGAGAATTGAAGGCTCTGAAGAATTCCCAGATTTGTATGACCTAGGAAGGCTACCCTTATGGAACTTGTCAGACTATTAAAGTTGTCAATACCCGAGATCAAGGTGTATCGGAGAAAGACCGGAACATGGAGCATTAGAACTCAAAGTTTTGTCAAGAAAACCCTAAGGCAGGAGATATCAACTATGGAATGATAGCTCATGGAAATGACAAGAGCAGAAACACGGCTATCCATGATGTTATCGCTCGCTTATGCTATTGTCACCGTGCTGAGTTAAGCATGCATTTCTTCGGAAGGATTGGATGACAAAAGGGCTAATGGGGCATCTGTCAGCAAAGGATGTAGTTTTAACCTTAGCTGGTGTATCGCCAGGATCTTGAGTATGACCTCAAGAATTTTAACATGGACTTCGAGAAAGCCGTATTTGACAAGGAAGTAGTTCATGAAGAACACGGGACCCAGAAGCTAAAAGTAGCCAAGCTGGAGGAGCAAAACCTCGAGATACCGGAGATTCGTCAGAAACTGAAGGACATTAGGACCATGGTTTATGCCAAGGATGTTGAAACTCAGAAGTTTGGAACGCAACTCCGGAAATATTAAAGGACATCACGAGAGACCTCGCATCAGCAAAGATGGTCTGGCAAAAGAACTTGAGAAGGACAAGCATGATCCGAAGAAGCCATCGGAGACATGAACAAGACTTGAAGAGTTTGATGACTTTGAAGATTTATTGACCTTTAGAAGACGAAACCCCTATTATATACCTACGTTAGATGCGACGATTGTGAGGTGTCATTTGTTTGATGTTTTTCGATAGCCACAAAATAAAATCTGTCTTTTCAAAACTATTGTTTGCATTGTGTGTATCCCTCTCTATCTCTATTATCTCACCCCAAAACCCATGGACCCAATAGAGGATGAATGAAGATAGACCCATATTTTCTGGACCGATGACTCAATTGGAGACGGACCGATGGATTCATATCATGGAAGATCATATGGAGAATAACACTATAGCCAGAAAGGATATGACCCAGCATGCTCTTCAGTGCTTTGAAAGAGGTGCTGCTACTTGGTGGAGGATGTACCAAACCATCAATGGATGGCAAGGAGTAACCACTTGGGAAGAATTTAAGTTGACTTTGTTAAAGTCTCGACTTGTGTCCCTGGAATTGAAGCCTTATGGAAATGATATGAAGAAGCCTTGTGCATGCAAGCTCTGTGGAGAAATAGGACACAACCATAGGAACACAAGGATGAATGCCCTTATTGTGAAGAAAGTCACCCAGAGGAAGAATGCTCCACTAGGCAGGTAACTTGTTTCATGTGTGAAGGGACTACCCACTACCCTGCTCAGTGTCACATTTACCCCATGGTACAAAGAACCATCCAGCAGAAGAAAGAAGTAATGAAAGGAGCCCTCATGGAAATTTTAGAAGAACCTGTGATGAAGGAAGAGGTGGAGGACACACCCAAATAAGAACCAATTAAACCCTGCACCAAGTCATGTTATGCATGTGGAGAAGAAGGACACATCTCCCAGAATTGTGTGAATGGGGATCTAGTAGAATTCCCGACAGAGGAAGTAGAGTATGACCCACAGGAAATAGAAGCGCTGATTGGAACAGAAAAGTCCAGGAAGAGAAGTAGATTGGATTCCAGGAAGGACCTGAGTCATATCACCTGTTTCAGGTGCAAGGAGTCAGGGCACTACTTCAGCGGTTGCCCAAAAAGGAAGCCGAGGACCCAAGGAGGCTATATAATCACAAGGAAACCTCGAGACTTGTCAGAAGTAGTATGTTTTCGTTGTAATGAAGTAGGGCACTTTGCCAGAGACTGTCCCAATGAGGATATTCGTGTTAAATAGTGGAGTCGGTGAAAAATATAGTAGAAGTGGAAAAAATTCTTTTATACTGAGGTGTTAAGTTGATGCATGTAATGGAAATGCAGGAGATTATAATGATTGGAGAATCAATAAAGTTAGCATCGTTGGTACTGATTTGGATTTTTATGAGTTGTTACTCTATGAAGAAAGATGTTGACCATTTTCGAGGATATGAGAAATATGGTCTATGGAAGACTTTGTGCATTTCAAGGGTGGTAGTACCCTGTGAGGACCCTTGACCCCTGGAAAAGATAATGATATTCCATGAAGTGTACTACGGACAAAAAAATAAGCATGAGTTTTATCTCGATATGTGGGATACCCCAAGAGTATGAAAGGATGAAATACTATTGGATATAAAGGAGGTATAACATTGGTAATAAGGAGCAATTGTAACTCTATGACGAGTCGGAGTAATCACGTTTTAGTTTGGTAGCAACAGAAGGAAGGGAGACAGTACAATTGGATGGATTTAAGACTGCTAGGAAGCTGGATGTTGGAATAATGATCCGTTGCCCCGATGATGAGTTTAAGGTTTACAAGTGATGAGATGGGCCATAACCCACAGGCTCCAGGACCTGCCAAGAAGCAAGCACACTCTTGCTGAAGGAAAAACCTTGGAAGAGGATATGCCTTTATCAACAGATGATCTTATAGGAGTTTACGCAAAACCCGAGAGTTGTGAAGAAATGATAGATGTTTGGCTTGCAGAACCTATGGATTTATCTGAACTTGGTTCGTCGACAAGAGAAATTATGCAATGCTTGTGAGGATGACTGAGTGTTAGAATACGAGATTTGCTAAACCATATACAAGGTAATGATTTGGGTGCGGGATGGATTGATCACCATACCGACTTACTCTTATTATTCGCCTCTGCTATATGGGATGGAAAATCTGACTGACTTACCTATAGTAGAGAGATAACGATCAAAACCTTGTTTGAGCCTTAGAATGGTATGACAATTTTTCCTCTGTACAAGGCAGTAGTTGCCAATCGTAGGTTATACGGTGAGATTGAAGCCCAGACCCATTTCCTGCAGGAGAAACCATAAACTGTTGACCACCATGAGATATCGATAGTTGTTTAGTATTAGTGCCAGACCTGTCAGCTAAGAAGAACAAGCCATGGAATAACCTTGCCAAGAAGAAAGGACACAAGGATCGAGGAAAAGGTTATGCCACTACCGGAAGAGCCCAGAGAAGGAATTTTCCCGAGAATTTGAGAAGACCGACACTGTCAACAATAAGGATGGAGTATATGAGTTTTGATGGAACCGTATCAATGCTTCTAAGGGTGGTAGAACCCGAGACCCCGGAGACGATCGATGGATTTTGAGAAGACCCCCAAACCTAACCTATTTCTTTCTAGCCTCTCCGAATCTCGAGGACGAGATTCATTTTAAGGGTGGTAGGTTTGTAACATCCCAAAATTCTAAATTTTGGAATGTTATAATAAATAAATAGTTTTGATTGTTTGTTTGATTGTGGTCTGGTTGATTGTGTGAAATTGAGTGACTTTTGAAACTTTTTTTGAAAGTTAAATGAGAGGGAATAAAAGGACTTTCCCAAACTTTCATTTTGCATTTATGATCTCCATGAATTCAAATCTGTTGTTTTGAATTTTCATTTGGAAAATATTTCCAATTCAGAAACTTTAAGCAACTCAATGATTTTCATGAGAGAAGATAAAATGACTTCTTCAAAACATGTGAAATATGAGTTGGAAGTTTCAAAGAATAAAATTTAGAGTCCCTTTGAAATTTATTTTCAATTTGGAGTTAGTTGGTTTTTATTCAAATTATTTTTCTCCAAAAATAAAATATATGGAAAATAGGGTAAAATGATTCCCTACATCACATACTTGGAGAGAAATAATTTTGAAGTCATTTTAGTATTTTTAAAATGATTTTTACTAGGTTTTATTGCACCAGTAGCACTCTTTGATTTATTTAAAATTTTGTGTATTTTATTTGACGTTAGTAAAATGTTCAAGTTGTAGAAAATCTTTTTTCTGAAAATTTTGATATATTATATGCCTATATAATTTTTTATTTGTTGTTTTCTTATTTAGTTGTCTGAAAAACAATTGTTTAAAAAAAATCTTCCGCCGACTGGGCCGGCCCAGCCCCAGCAGGCCGCGGCCCAGCTTCTCGCCCACGTCGCCCCCGACCGCGAAGCGGTCTCCCGCCGCCGCCGCCGCCGTGTCCGACCGGGACACGTGCCAGCCCGCCGCCTTGCCCCCTCCTCCAAGGCCGCCGCACCTTCCCTGGCCCCCTTAAATATCGCGCCCGGCCTCTCTCTCCCCTTCGCATCGCATCGCCGCCGTGCCTGGATCCGCCGTTTGCCGCTGCTGCTGCCTCGCCTAGTGCCGCGCCGCCTAGCCGCCGCCTTGCCCCGCGCCGCACGCCGCATGCCAGAGCCGCCCCCGTCTGCCGACTCGCCGGAGTATCGGTAAACCCTAGCCCCGATCCCTTCCGTCGGATCGAGATCCGACGACGTTTACGCGTTCGCTGTTTTCCTAATCTAACGAACGTTCGTTCGTTAGTTCTGTTTAGCGAACTGTTCATTCGTTAGGGTTCCGTAGCGAGCGGTCGCTCGTTAGACTTTTCGTTTTTATTTTAGTTTTTGGCCAGGGACCCATCCGTGAATATTTTATTTACAGATTAGTCCCTGATCTTCAAACCTTCATTACTTTTTACTCGCTTGTCCAAATCCAACGAAACCAATGCCCACTTCTTCGTTATAATCCCCTCTATCCAGTAAAGCAACTTAAACATATTTTCGGAAGTTTTAAAATTTGATTTCAAACAGTTTTGAATTCAAACTTCTTTTGTTCATAACTCGAGTTTTATAACTCCGTTTGAGTTGATTCTTTTTGCAAATCGAAGCTCTTGACCTAAACTTTCTGATAAGGACAAATTCACTTAATTTTGGTACTGTTAGAAGTTGTTTTCTATTTCAAGAGTTAATTGGTTGTTTTCGAAGTTTTCCGAGATCTTTTCTTCGATTCTTTTGCATGATTGCTTATGTGTGGGTACTATTGCTTGCTTACGATAGATTGATCGGAGTGTGACGAGTAGAACTATCAGGAGTTATGAGTGTGAATCATCTTCATCAACAGTACAAGGCAAGTTCACACTTTGATCATATCCCTTTATTACCCAGTTTTTATGGATTAGTTTCAACCCCTCAAACATTGCATGGTTAGGATTTGATAACATGAGGGTATTGGGAAGTAGTTGCTGAGGTAGGAACCTATTGTCTTGCATTCAAACCTAGGGTGTTACTACGTTATGCTTATACGGAAATGTTATGCTCGTAGACATGGTTTGGTTTTGAGAGAATTCATGAAAGATGTGAGAGTTATTATAATAACTAAGGGAAACTTAAGGTGGCTACTTTAATACACATCTGGGTGGATTGGTTGGGGCACGCTGGAGCACCCAGCGGTTTGCCCGGGCACCTGGAGAACCCAGTGCTTGCCCAAGGGAATCCCGGAGTACCCGTGTGATCACCCTATGGAATGCCACCTAGGCTCAAAGGGATCATAAGATTATTCATGCTAGAAACTTCCGTGTGCAGCCACAAGCCATTATGGGCTCTAGCATAGTTGAGTAAGTTGTGGGAATCCTTTCCATGATGGGCTAGCAGATGTAGGGGGATTGTAGGTGTACCGGCCTATCTATCGGTTAAGGGGACCTCTTCGGAAAGACTATGTCTCGGTCATCCATTTCTCAAACATCCTGTAGTGCGAGAAATACAACGGAGGAGATCGAGTCTTGTGGGGAAAAGTGCGCAAACCTCTGCAGAGTGTACAAACTAATCATGATTAGCCGTGTCCCCGGTTATGGACGTCTTGAGTATCTGGTTCTTGAATTATCATGTTGATCTCATCACGTTATTTAATTAATTTGTTGGGTTGATAATTATTATTTTGGGATTGAGTTGGAGGAACCTTCTCAATGATTTCAATCAATTTTGTAGTTAAATAAAATATATTCCTTTGTAGTAGGGAAAAATTGGCTTTATGCAAAAATAAACTTAGAGCTTTCCACCAGCCAAATATGCATGTAGTGATAGCTATTATTCATCATTGCTCTATGGTGTGAATTTGCCAGTACATTCAATGTACTGACCTACATGGCTACAACGTCTCATGTTGCAGGATTCTTACGACGAGTAAGTGATACGTTAGGGTTACGATTTCTACGCTCAACTTTGCCGTTGGTGTTGATGGGAATCCACAACCTTGTTGTTACTTCCGCTATTTGGATTGAGGTAATAGTATTTATGTTACTTTATACATGTGATTTACCTCTGTTATAAATCCTCGAGTACTGTGTGTGTTAGCATACCGATCCAGGGATGACACTTAAGCACAGAGACTTCGATCCATTCGGGTCGGGTAGCTACAACAGTATGGTGCACGGGGTTACATCGGCCTACAAAGACATGTCTGCGACGTGAGACATCGGAAGGCAATGGAAACGGGAGATTATACATATATTGAAGAGGGCCGGTGTGACAGGTACCGTGAGGGTGTCGAGCTCAGCCAAAGACGTAGCCCCGCCGAGCACGCCAGAGATGGAGAACGGGCTGCTAGCGGGTGCGGGAGCAGGTGCGCTAAACGAGTTGCTCCCGAAGAAGTTGGAAAGGGGAAAGTCTGTTGCCTCTTTATCTGGATTTTGCTTGGTCCAACTGACGATAGCCGAAACCAAGACACTATACGAAGCTTCCATTTCCTCTCTTGCGGCAGCTACCGCTGCTTTGACCGTCTCAGCTGATTTCTTATCAACCGCAATCTCAATCTTCTTGTCGACGTTTTCTTCATTTAACCTCCGTCTTTCCTTTCTCTCCTCGGCGCTCTCATGGTAGTACTTCTTCCATGTGGCACCGTCTCCGACGCCGTGCACGCGTCCATAGGATGGGCGAGTGTCCATCGGGAGTCCTTTCAATATGTTCAAGGCCCGGTTGAATGGGGTGTCCCACTTGGGCCTCGCTAACGCCTCAGACAGTGAGTCGCTTTCAGCCGCAATCCTGTGCTGCTCTTTCTCCAAAAGGAACGTGGATTGTTTTCAAATGTGACTAAACGTGCAGTCAAATTGATCAGAAGCTAAAATTAGGGGGTAAAATAATAATTACCAGCAGTCTCATGAACTACTTCGTGACCGCGTAGTATCCAAAACCTTGTTGACTGGGTCCCTGATGACGTCACGCTCCTGCCGGATGGTGAACTCCGCCAAGGGGCCTGGGATCCTCAGACTTTCGCGTTCCGCGTCCTCCTTGGCCCATATGGGCCTCTTCCCTGCGTAACCACGGCTTCTGAGGTGGTGGCACCCCATGTTCCTCTCTTGAAGCTCCTTCATGTACTCCGACTTTTCTTTGGCAGCTTTGGCAACACAAGCCTTCTTGAATATTTCAAACTGCTCTACCGTAATTGTCGGATTATCTTTTACAATCTCGGAGTAGGGTTCCTTTTTGACGATGATCTGATGTTTCACCCTTACTTTCCAGGCGGACAACGCGCCGCTAAATTTGCCCATGGCACGTCTGTTTATCTTCTTCATTGCCGGGTCTTTATCTGGATGAGTATATTTGATTTCATCCGGGCCCCGGAACAAGAATACCTGGTGCAGCTTCCTTAGGAGGGAGTGCTCCATATTTTGTATCTTCTTTAATTTCTCATCGTTGATGGTGGCAGTTGCCCGTAGGATGCAGCCTATTTGATTGTCGTAGCACGCGCGCGCTTCCGCACGCTCTTTTGCTCAAAATTGTCGGAGTCCACCTCCGTGACCACCAGTCTAGTAGTGTTGAGCTAGTTTGGGCGCCGTATCCTCTTCGGTTTCTGTTCTATACCGGCTTTGCCAGTCTCGGTGTCGGTCTCGATGTCGGTCTCAGTCTTGGATGTGACAGGTGGGCCTTGCAACAACCGTTGCTCCTCGAGAAGGTTCAAATAGGCGTCTGCCGCCTCGTAGACGTCGCAATCACCAGAACCATGTCCTTCATCGTTGCTAGCCATGTTTCCTACGATTAAATCTAGTCAATTAATCTAGACCTAATAAAATGAATAATGACATAAAAGGCCTATGTTTTGCAGGAATGTTGATCCATTCCCGTTGCGGCAAATCCCGGGCACTCGATATGTCCTAGTTTGTAGCACAAGTCATGCCGAATTTCATGGAAAATTTCGGCATGACCTTTGCTACAAAGTGGACAAATCGAGCGCCTGAAATTTGCCGGAACGGAAATGAATCAATATTCCGGCAAAACATAGGCCACTCGGCTTCATTCCCTGCAAACAATAAAAGGCCACTTAGGCACAATCGAACCACTTCAATATTGAAATGAAAAAACCCTACTGCCCTACTGCCCTAATTAACATCTAAACTAAACCCTACTGCCCTAATTAACATCTAATTTAAAAACTAAGTTAGAAGAAAATTCATTTAGCTACTAATAGAACAAAATTCAGTTAACTTTGGTGCTCTATAATGATGAAATGAAAAAAAATCAGTTAACTACTAATTTCATTCATTTAGGTCATTCATTTAACTTCACCTAATTAACCTACTGTACCACTACTACTAGCAGCACTACTAACCTAATTAACCCAGTAAAACCCTACTGTCCTAACTAAAAAACATCTAATTAACATGTACTAGTACCAATACTGGCCTAACCTAATTAACATCTACTAGTACCACTATATATACTACTAGCAGCACTGCTGCAACATTTTCTTCATTTTGTTCTTTAAAAAAATCTATGAAAACAAAAACCAAAATTAAACCCTACCCCCCTAACTAAATTTTTGCTCTAAACCCTACTGCCCTAGTTAAACCCTACTGCCTTAACTAAATTTTTGCTCTAACCTAGCCAACCTAGTTTACCTAGCTAGTTAACCTAATGAACCAAATTAACCTAGCTAGTTCGCTTAGTTACTTAACCTACCTAGTTAACCTACTTAACCGAGCTAATTCCTAGGGTTAACTAAATTCACCTAAGTAAATTAACCTAGAGAGGAGGGGTGGGGGCTTACAAAGAGGAGGGCGTCGAGGGTGGCTCGGGGCAACGGTTGCGGGGAGGTGCTCAGGGGAGACGGTGGCGCGGAGGGCGTTGATGGTGGCTTCGGTGGCGTCTACGGCGGCTCCCGTGATGGCGAGGGAGGCAGGGCGGCGAGGAGCGAACGAGGGTGGCTCCGGGGGCGTAGAGGATGCGCGGCTCCGGTGGTGGCTCCGGTGACGGCGACGGAGGCAGGGGCGGCGAGGGAGAGGTTGGGAAGACACGAGAAGAATGGGGAATTGGGAAAAGGAGGGACGCCCGTGCAGGGCAAGTCAAACTTAGTAGTAGCACTTTTTCCCAACAAGCGCTATAGCTATTTTTGAAGGAACGCACTGCTGCTATAGATAAGTTAGCTATATCGCTTGTTCGTGAAAACGCGCTATAGGTAAAGTAGCTATAGCGCTTTCGTGAAAACGCGCTGCTGCTATTGCTTTTTTTTCTTTAATTTTCCTTCTTTTTTTCTTTCCTTTCTTTTCCTTTTCTTAGTTGCAACACTGTGGCCTTAAAACGCACTGCTACTATTTTGTTAGCAGTAGTGCTGTTTTTAGAAGGGCGCTACTACTATACCAAGCCTGACGGCAACGGTGTAACAGTTATAGTAGTAGCGCTTTTTATGAGGGACGCGCTACTGCTATTTATGTAGCAGCAGCGTGCTTCTTCATCCCGCGCCACTGTAGCAGTAGCGCTTTGTTTTAACAAGCGCTACTGATAAGTCTCTGTGTATAAGTTTTTCCTAGTAGTGCTTGGATGCTAGAACATTTGGTTACAAAGAAATGACAAAAAAAATGCAGCTCCAACCTTTCAAGCATGGAAGCACTCCCTTGAAGAAGATTTGATCCAGCTCAGTCACATAATTAGGAAGAAGCAACGATGCTTGCTTCCACGCCCTGGATAGCTTCTAAGTTCTGAATTGCCATGACAACACGTTGGCCACGACCAGTGGCAGAGTCAGGAACTAGAAAGGCCTCAAGCAAGCCCCACGGCAACTCTAGCTACAGTAATAAACAGTAGAAAACTAGCTACAACACACAAAGGAACACAACCTCACGCCCCAGGCCACCGCCAGGGCAGCCTGGGGCTTGTCTCCGCCACTACCCACAACTAGAATAAGATGATATCTTCTTTTTATTTGTAGCTAGACTATATAGCTTTTTTTTTCTTTTTTTTCTCCCTTGCTGTTGTAATGTACTCTTATATTACACCTATTGTTCTAGTGTAAGGCACTTAGGCTTTCGCCCCACGATGGCGAGCTGCTAGTGCTACAGCCATGGTGTCCATCTTGCCGTCAAGGAAAAAAAGGCACTTATGCGGATCGCCTGCTATCTTCACTCTTTTTCTCAAAGCAAGATTGACTTATTCATCAACAAAAATTACAAAATAGGAACGAACGGCTAGTGATTGTCGAATTTCTGTATTTCCCTCCCTCCATGGTTATTCTGCCAAATAGACACGACAACATCATGTCAAATCAGGGCTGGCATCAACCCCGGGTCGCCGATCAAAGTCAGAAAATCAAAATCCGAGGCCTAGAAGTTTCCATTGCCAGTAAACAACAGAGCCCCCTATAGGAGATATCAAAGAGATTCCCCGGGCGACCTATCATCTTCGGACACAAGATTCCGTCGGCCACCAAGCCACCAACGACTCACCACGCAGCGCCAGCCACCAGCTCTCTCTTTCTCTTTAGAATATGGCCTGGCTTTTCATGCTTGTCAACAGCAGCGATTCTCGAGAGACAGGGACACAAGGCCCATACCCCCACTTCTATAGTACTGTATCATAGTCTTATCCATGAATTGTGAATGGCTGGTCGTCATCAGCCACAGAGAGGGCGAAATGTTCTTGCCTGATGACACCATGCACTCGCCGATCGATATTCCCGTCCACATTTCGGTGTGGTGCGGATAAGTGCTTAACGTGTTCTGGAGGGTAGAACGCGCATAATTGGAGCAGTTCAACAGGGGAAAGCACTCTCCGCATGTTGGTTTGGGTTGTTTTCCTGACCCTGTGAGAGTTAACATCGGGATGTTTATCTCTAATATAGTAGAACTGGCGTGCCATCCATGTGTAGCGATGTGATGTATACCCATTCATAATTCATCTGCAGGTGTTTACCGTGGTTACGACTCTGCGTTTTGTTCAGCCTGCTGAGATTTTCAGCGGTGGAAAGTAACCAAGTTGGTATGTTCCTCCTGAGGCAAGAAGAAGCATTCAGAAGTAGTAGAAAACAAAGAAGCAGATTAGCTTGGTGACTATGGAATAGTACATGTCGCCTTTCTGACAAGCATGTTAATATGACTTTGCCAAATCAGTGCCTATGCACATTCAAAAAAATCAACATTAGTTCATCTAATGGTTGTCCAATTACACTGGAAATTACAGACGGATCACAGCCTTCAACACGCGAATCTTTTGTAATATAGTCCTACGAGTAGAGGATTTAAACTTCATTCTTGCACAGGATTTTGGTCAGTATACATGACATGTAAAAAATGGGACTAAATAACAAAATATATGCATAGGCACCAAGATTCCAGAGCACATAATATATGCATCATTTTCGTTGTTGAGCAAGTGTGTGCAGTTTTTTTCTCGTCGCTCTCTCGCTTGTGTTCTTGTCCATGTCGTCGACGTACGACTAGAAAGCGACGGCCAGGCAAACTTGGGCCCCTCGTCGTGCGAATAAGACAGTGCCTAATAATTTACACTCCGTTGATTTTTGGGTATGCGTCCCGTAATATTTAATTTGTGCCCGTGGATTCAATCGTGTGAGGTGTTAGCTGCTTGTGTGGTTTAAGTAGGCAAGAAGGTTCTCTGACGGACCAAGAGTGCAGCTTGTTGCCTTCGCTTGTCGTAACGACACTGGTGAACCAACAGCAACAGGCTGAGCCTCCCGACCTGGACGCTAAGATTCTTGTGGCGAGTGTTTTCTTAAACGACGACGTCTAGATTCATGCTTAGTGACCTTGATAAATTTAAAACAGTTCCACGCACGGTTGAATTTGGCTGTTGTATTGTGCTTATTTTTTCAGCAGTTGTCTGTTAGTGCCGACGAAGTGAATCAAACCACCTATATAGATTAACAGTACTACAAGCCCTCTCTAGATGGAAGTGCCGAGGAAGTTCGGGGCAGATAAAATCAAAAGGGGAACATTTCATCATCAGATTTTCCCAAATGTGTCTGACCATGGTACATGGAATTTGAACCTCAAAGTTATGCAAAATGTCAAACCAAAACTGCATGCCCGATGGGAACCTCCTGATCCTGATGTCCAAAAAATTAATGCAGATGTATTCTAGAAAGAAAAAAATGCGGATGGAGCTCTCCTGGCCTGTGCTCATGAAGGTGCATGTAACAATTACTTCCTCTGTAAAAAAATATAAAAGCGTTTAGATCAAAGGGGTACTATGGATTTATTTTTTAGGCTTTGTCAAAGTGGTATCCTGAAGCATCATCTGCCTTAATCATGGAGACGTCGGCTGCAAGGATGGAATCTGAAGGGCAAGTGAAGTTGGACTTCAAAATATTATGGTGAGGGTGACTCCCAGGTGATGACCAAACTGTGGCGGGACATATACTTTCACTGATCCTGAAATTTCGGACATCATGGGTGAAATTAAGGAGTCGAGTACGGGTTTCAATAGTTTGTCTCTTTTTTTTGTGCACAGGCCTTTGAATGCTGCAGCTCATTTATGTGCTGAAAATGCTACTAGTGTTGGGCATGGGAGCTTGTGGCTAAACTTTGCTCCAGATTTCATTTGTATATGTGCCTAAACTTCATGATTGTAATCCTACCGTCGACGAGGAACGAAATGACCCGTTGAATTTCAAAAAATAGAACCCTAATTCTAAGATCCAATGAACACATATATTAAAAATCCTTGAATTCTTCATTTTTTTCTTCTAAGAATTCAAATGTAGCATTGAAATTCACAATATCTGAAAATTAAGTTCATGGCTTCCCGCTTTCCCCGATCTAAAATAACAACTCTAGTAGAGTCGCCATATTTTGGATCGCCACCAGTGATATACAGACAATCGCCAAAACATACGAAGGCTGAAACGGACTTTGACAAAGCCATAACTGCCAAAAAGCAGCCTGCATATATTTCTTCCAGGTAGGACCCATCCGTCATTGGGTCATAGATTCTTCCCTAATAATCCTCGATTCAGAAGAACACCTTTGATTCATAGAACACATCCATAAGCATCAATTTCATTCCTCTAAAAATGGCGGAAAATTAGTCGTGTTGCGAATTACATTCATGTAACAACTACTTAATTAAACTAATAACTAGCCTAGAATTAACTACTTGTGGTCATGGCTGCATCGATGGCGGCTCGATTCCCTGGCGGGGGCGGCGAATGCGGCAATGCGAACCTGGATGGCCCGGATGTTGAGGAACGCAGTAATTTAAAAAAAATGCCTACGATCACGCAAGATCTATCTAGGAGATGCATAGCAACGAGAGGGGAGAGTGTGTCCACGTACCCTCGTAGACCGAAAGTGGAAGCGTTTTAGTAACGCGGTTGATTGTAGTCGAACTTCTTCGCGATCCAACCGATCCAAGTACCGAACGTGCGGCACCTCCGCGTTCAGCACACGTTCAGCTCGATGACGTCCCTCGTGCTCTTGATCCAGTTGAGGACGAGGGTAAGTTCTGTCAGCACGACGGCGTAGCGACGGTGATGATGATGTTACCGGCGCAGGGCTTCGCCTAAGCACTACGGTGATATGATCGAGGTGTGTAACTGTGGAGGGGGGCACTTCACACGGCTAAAAAATCAACTTGTGTGTTCTAGGGTGCCCCCCTGCCCCTGTATATAAAGGAGGGAGGGGGAGGCCGGCCGGCCAGGCTAGGGCGTGCTGGGAGAAGGGGAATCCTACTAGGACTACAAGTCCTAGTAGGTTTCCACCTAAAGGAGAAGAGGGAAGGAAGGGAGAGGGGGGCCGCGCCCCCAACCCCTTGTCCAATTCGGACTGGGCTTGGGGGCGCGCGCCACCTCCTGGTTGCCGCCTCTCCTTCCCACTAAGGCCCATCAACTCCCCGAGGGGTTCCGGTAACCTCCCAGTACTCCGGAAAAATACCCGAACTTCTCCGGAACCATTCCGATGTCCAAATATAGCCTTCCAATATATAAATATTTATGTCTCGATCATTTCAAGACTCCTCGTCATGTCCGTGATCTCATCCGGGACTCCAAACAAACTTCGGTTCATCAAATCACATAACTCATAATACAAATCGTCATCAAACATTAAGCGTGCGGACCCTACGGGTTCGAGAACTATGTGGACATGACCGAGACACATCTCCGGTCAATAACCAATAGCGGAACCTGGATGCTCATATTGGCTCCTACATATTCTAAGAAGATCTTTATCGGTCAAACCGCATAACAACATACGTTGTTCCCTTTGTCATCGATATGTTACTTGCCCGAGATTCGATCGTCGGTATCATCATACCTAGTTCAATCTCGTTACCAGCAAGTCTCTTTACTCGTCCCGTAATACTTCATCCCGCAACTAACTCATTAGTCACATTGCTTGTAAGGCTTATAGTGATGAGCATTACCGAGAGGGCCCAGAGATACCTCTCCGAAACACAGAGTGACAAATCCTAACCTTGATCTATGCCAACCCAACAAATACCTTCGGAGACACCTATAGAGCATCTTTATAATCACCCATTTACGTTGTGACGTTTGATAGCACACAAAGTGTTCCTCCGGTATTCGGGAGTTGCATAATCTCATAGTCTGAGGAACATGTATAAGTCATGAAGAAAGCAGTAGCAATGAAACTGTAACGATCATAATGCTAAGCTAACGAATGGGTCTTGTCCATCACATCATTCTCCTAATGATGTGATCCCGTTCATCAAATGACAACACATGTCTATGGTTAGGAAACATAACCATCTTTGATAAACGAGCTAGTCAAGTAGAGGCATACTAGGGACACTTATGTTTTGTCTATGTATTCACACATGTACTAAGTTTCCGGTTAATACAATTCTAGCATGAATAATAAACATTTATCATGAAATAAGGAAATAAATAATAACTTTATTATTGCCTCTAGGGCATATTTCCTTCAGTCTCCCACTTGCACTAGAGTCAATAATCTAGATTACAAAGTAATGATTCTAACACCCATGGAGTTTTGGTGCTGATCATGTTTTGCTCGTGGAAGAGGCTTAGTCAACGGGTCTGCAACATTCAGATCCGTATGTATCTTGCAAATCTCTATGTCCCCTTCCGACACTTGATGACGGATGGAATTGAAGCGTCTCTTGATGTGCTTGGTTCTCTTGTGAAATCTGGATTCCTTTGCCAAGGCAATTGCACCAGTATTGTCACAAAAGATTTTCATTGGACCCGATGCACTAGGTATGACACCTAGATCGGATATGAACTCCTTCATCCAGACTCCTTCATTTGCTGCTTCCGAAGCAGCTATGTACTCCGCTTCACACGTAGATCCCGCCACGACGCTTTGCTTGGAACTGCACCAACTGACAGCTCCACCATTCAATAAAAATACGTATCCGGATTGTGACTTAGAGTCATCCGGATCAGTGTCAAAGCTTGCATCGACGTAACCGTTTACGACGAGCTCTTTGTCACCTCCATAAACGAGAAACATATCCTTAGTCCTTTTCAGGTATTTCAGGATGTTCTTGACCGCTGTCCAGTGCTCCACTCCGGGATTACTTTGGTACCTCCCTGCTATACTTATAGCAAGGCACACATCAGGTCTGGTACACAGCATTGCATACATGATAGAACCTATGGCTGAAGCATAGGGAATGACTTTCATTTTCTCTCTATCTTCTGCAGTGGTCGGGCATTGAGTCTGACTCAATTTCACACCTTGTAACACAGGCAAGAACCCTTTCTTTGACTGATCCATTTTGAACTTCTTCAAAACTTTATCAAGGTATGTGCTTTGTGAAAGTCCAATTAAGCGTCTTGATCTATCTCTATAGATCTTGATGCCCAATATGTAAGCAGCTTCACCGAGGTCTTTCATAGAAAACAATTTATTCAAGTATCCCTTTATGCTATCCAGAATTTCTATATCATTTCCAATCAACAATATGTCATCCACATATAATATTAGAAATGCTACAGAGCTCCCACTCACTTTCTTGTAAATACAGGCTTCTCCAAAAGTCTGTATAAAACCATATGCTTTGATCACACTATCAAAACGTTTATTCCAACTCCGAGAGGCTTGCACCAGTCCATAAATGGATCGCTGGAGCTTGCACACTTTGTTAGCACCCTTTGGATTGACAAAACCTTCTGGTTGCATCATATACAACTCTTCTTCCAGAAATCCATTCAGGAATGCAGTTTTGACATCCATTTGCCAAATTTCATAATCATAAAATGCGGCAATTGCTAACATGATTCGGACAGACTTAAGCATCGCTACGGGTGAGAAAGTCTCATCGTAGTCAACTCCTTGAACTTGTCGAAAACCTTTTGCAACAAGTCGAGCTTTGTAGACAGTAACATTACCGTCAGCGTCAGTCTTCTTCTTGAAGATCCATTTATTTTCTATGGCTTGCCGATCATCGGGCAAATCCACCAAAGTCCACACTTTGTTCTCATACATGGATCCCATCTCAGATTTCATGGCCTCAAGCCATTTCGCGGAATCTGGGCTCATCATCGCTTCCTCATAGTTCGTAGGTTCACCATGGTCTAGTAACATGACTTCCAGAACAGGATTACCGTACCACTCTGGTGCGGACCGTACTCTGGAAGACCTACGAGGTTCTGTAGTAACTTGATCTGAAGTTTCATGATCATCATCATTAGCTTCCTCACTAATTGGTGTAGGAATCACTGGAACTGATTTCTGTGATAAACTACTTTCCAATTCGGGAGAAGGTACAATTACCTCATCAAGTTCTACTTTCCTCCCACTCACTTCTTTCGAGAGAAACTCCTTCTCTAGAAAGGATCCATTCTTAGCAACGAATATTTTGCCTTCGGATCTGTGATAGAAGGTGTACCCAACAGTTTCCTTTGGGTATCTATGAAGACGCACTTCTCCGATTTGGGTTCGAGCTTATCAGGTTGAAGCTTTTCACATAAGCATCGCAGCCCCAAACTTTAAGAAACGACAACTTTGGTTTCTTGCCAAACCACAGTTCATAAGGCGTCGTCTCAACGGATTTTGATGGTGCCCTATTTAAAGTGAATGCAGCCGTCTCTAAAGCATAACCCCAAAATTATAGCGGTAAATCAGTAAGAGACATCATAGATCGCACCATATCCAATAAAGTACGGTTACGACGTTCGGACACACCATTTCGCTGTGGTGTTCCAGGTGGCGTAAGTTGTGAAACTATTCCACATTGTTTCAAATGAAGACCAAACTCGTAACTAAAATATTCACCTTCATGATCAGATCATAGAAACTTTATTTTCTTGTTACGATGATTTTCCACTTCACTCTGAAATTCTTTGAACTTTTCAAATGTTTCAGACTTATGTTTCATTAAGTAGATATAACCATATATGCTCAAATCATCTGTGAAGGAAAGAAAATAACGATACCCGCCACGAGCCTCAACACTCATTGGACCACATACATCGGTATGTATTATTTCCAATAAGTCAGTAGCTCGTTCCATTGTTTCGGTGAACGGAGTTTTAGTCATCCTGCCCATGAGGCACGGTTCGCAAGCACCAAGTGATTCATAATCAAGTGATTCCAAAAGCCCATCAGCATGGAGTTTCTTCATGCGCTTTATACCGATATGACCTAAACGGCAGTGCCACAAATAAGTTGCACTATCATTATCAACTTTGCATCTTTTGGCTTCAATATTATGAACATGTGTATCATCACAATCGAGATTCAAAAAAGAATAGACCACTCAGCAAGGGTGCATGACCATAAAAGATATTACTCATACAAATAGAACAACCATTATTCTCTGATTTAAATGAATAACCGTCTCGCATCAAACAAGATCCAGATATAATGTTCATGCTCAACGCTGGCACCAAATAACAATTATTTAGGTCTAAAACTAATCCCGAAGGTAGATGTAGAAGTAGCGTGCCGACGGCGATCACATCGACCTTGGAACCATTTCCCACGCGCATCGTAGCCTCGTCCTTATCTAATCTTCGTTTAATCTGTAGCCCCTGTTTCGAGTTGCAAATATGAGCAACAGAACCAGTATCAAATACCCAAGCGCTACTACGAGCATTAGTAAGGTACACATCAATAACATGTATATCAAATATACCTTTCTTTGCCATCCTTCTTATCCGCCAAATACTTGGGGCAGTTCCGCTTCCAGTGACCTATCCCTTTGTAGTAGAAGCACTCAGTTTTAGGCTTAGGTCCAAACTTGGGTTTCTTCTCCTGAGCAGCAACTTTCTTGCCGTTCTTCTTGAAGTTTCCCTTCTTCCCTTTGCCCTTTTTCTTGAAACTAGTGGTCTTGTTGACCATCAACACTTGATGCTCCTTTTTGATTTCTACCTCCGCAGCCTTTAGCATTGCGAAGAGCTCGGGAATTGTCTTGTTCATCCCTTGCATATTATAGTTCATCACGAAGCCTTTATAGCTTGGTGGCAGTGATTGAATAACTCTGTCAATGACACTATCATCAGGAAGATTAACTCCCAGCTGAGTCAAGTGGTTATGGTACCCAGACAATCTGAGTATGTGTTCACTGACAGAACTATTCTCCTCCATTTTGCAGCTATAGAACTTGTTGGAGACTTCATATCTCTCAACTCGGGCATTTGCTTGAAATATTAACTTCAAATCTTGGAATATCTCATATGCTCCATGATGTTCAAAACGTCTTTGAAGTCCCGATTCTAAGCCGTAAAGCATGGCACACTGAACTATCGAGTAGTCATCAACACGCGTCTGCCAGGCATTCACAATGTCTGCAGTTGTTGGCGCGGGTGGTACACCTAACGGTGCTTCCAGGACGTAATTCTTCTGTGCAGCAATAAGGATAATCCTCAAGTTACGGACCCAGTCCGTGTAGTTGCTGCCATCATCTTTCAACTTAGCTTTCTCTAGGAACGCATTAAAATTCAAAGGAACGGTAGCACGGGCCATTGATCTACAATAACATAGACATGCAAAATAACTATCAGGACTAAGTTCATGATAAATTAAAGTTCAATTAATCATATTACTTGAGAACTCCCACTTAGATAGACATCCCTCTAGTCATCTAAATGATCACGTGATCCAAATTAACTAAACCATGTCCAATCATCACGTGAGATGGAGTAGTTTTCAATGGTGAGCATCACTATGTTGATCATATCTACCACTCCGTGTTCCGAGGCCATATCTGCATATGCTAGGCTCGTCAAGTTTAACCCGAGTATTCTGTGTGTGCAAAACTGGCTTGCACCTTTTGTATGTGAACGTAGAGCTTATCACACCCGAGCATCACGTGGTGTCTCGGCACGACGAACTGTAGCAACGGTGCATACTCAGGGAGAACACTTATACCTTGAAATTTAGTAAGGGATCGTCTTATAATGCTACCACCTTACTAAGCAAAATAAGATGCATAAAAGATAAACATCACATGCAATAAAAATATGTGACATGATATGGCCATCATCATCTTGTGCTCATGATCTCCATCACCGAAGCATCGTCATGATCTCCATCGTCACCGGCGCGACACCTTGATCTCCATCGTCTCGCCAACTATTGCTTCTACGACTATCGCTATCGCTTAGTGACAAAGTAAAACAATTACATGGCGATTGCATTGCATACAATAAAGCGACAACCATATGGCTCCTGCCAGTTGCCGATAACTCTGTTACAAAACATGATCATCTCATACAACAATTTATATCACATCATGTCTTGACCATATCACATCACAGCAAACCCTGCAAAAACAAGTTAGACGTCCTCTACTTTGTTGTTGCAAGTTTTACGTGGTTGCTACGGGCTTCTAGCAAGAACCGTTCTTACCTAGGCATCAAAACCACAACGATTTTTCGTCAAGTGTGCTGACCTTCAACAAGGACCGGACGTAGTCAAATTCGATTCAACTAAAGTTGGAGAAACAGACACCCGCTAGCCACCTGTGTGCGAAGCACGTCGGTAGAACCAGTCTCATGAACGCGGTCATGTAATGTCGGTCCGGGCCGCTTCATCCAACAATGCCGCCGAATCAAAATAAGACGTTGCTAGTAATCAGTATGACTATTATCGCCCACAACTCTTTGTGTTCTACTCGTGCATATAACATCTACGCATAGACCTGGCTCAGATGCCACTGTTGGGGAACGCAGTAATTTCAAAAAAATTCCTACGATCACGCAAGATCTATCTAGGAGATGCATAGCAACGAGAGGGGAGAGTGTGTCCACGTACCCTCATAGACCGAAGGCGGAAGCGTTTTAGTAACGCGGTTGATTCTAGTCGAACTTTATCGCGATCCAACCGATCCAAGTACCGAACGTACGGCACCTCCGCGTTCAGCTCGATGACGTCCCTCGTGTTCTTCATCTAGTTGAGGACAAGGGTGAGTTCCGTCAGCACGACGGCGTAGCGACGGTGATGATGATGTTACCGGCGCAGGGCCTCGCCTAAGCACTACATCGATATGATCGAGGTGTGTAACTGTGGAGGGGGGCACTTCACACGGCTAAAAGATCAACTTGTGTGTTCTAGGGTGCCCCTGCCCCCGTATATAAAGGAGGGAGGGGGAGGCCGGCCGGCCAGGCTAGGGCGCGCCGGGAGAAGGGGAATCCTACTAGGACTCCAAGTGCTAGTAGGTTTCCACCTAAAGGAGAAGAGGGGAGGAAGGGAGAGGGGGGCCGCGCCCCCAACCCCTTGTCCAATTCGGACTGGGTTTGTGGGGCGTGCGCCACCTCCTGGCTGCCGCCTCTCCTTCCCACTAAGGCCCATCAACTCCCCGAGGGGTTCCGGTAACCTCCCGGTACTCTGGAAAATACCCGAACTTCTCCGGAACCATTCCGATGTCCAAATATAGCCTTCCAATATATAAATCTTTATGTCTTGACCATTTCAAGACTCCTCGTCATGTCCGTGATCTTATCCGGGACTCCGAACAAACTTCGGTTCATCAAATCACATAACTCATAATACAAATCCTCATCAAACGTTAAGCGTGCGGACCCTACGGGTTCGAGAACTATGTAAACATGACCGAGACACATCTCCGGTCAATAACCAATAGCGGAACCTGGATGCTCATATTGGCTCCTACATATTCTATGAAGATCTTTATCGGTCAAACCGCATAACAACATACGTTGTTCCCTTTGTCATCGGTATGTTACTTGCCCGAGATTCGATCGTCGGTATCATCATACCTAGTTCAATCTCGTTACCGGCAAGTCTCTTTACTCGTTCCGTAATACTTCATCCCGCAACTAACTCATTAGTCACATTGCTTGCAAGCCTTATAGTGATGAGCATTACCGAGAGGGCCCAGAGATACCTCTCCGAAACACGGAGTGACAAATCCTAATCTCAATCTATGCCAACCCAACAAATACCTTCGGAGACACCTGTAGAGCATCTTTATAATCACCCATTTACATTGTGATGTTTGATAGCACACAAAGTGTTCCTCCGGTATTCGGGAGTTGCATAATCTCATAGTCTGAGGAACATGTATAAGTCATGAAGAAAGCAGTAGTAATGAAACTGTAACGATCATAATGCTAAACTAACAAATGGGTCTTGTCCATCACATCATTCTCCTAATGATGTGATCCCGTTCATCAAATGACAACACATGTCTATGGTTAGGAAACATAATCATCTTTGATAAACGAGCTAGTCAAGTAGAGGCATACTAGGGACATTTATGTTTTGTCTATGTATTCACACATGTACTAAGTTTCCGGTTAATACAATTCTAGCATGAATAATAAACATTTATCATGAAATAAGGAAATAAATAATAACTTTATTATTGCCTCTAGGGCATATTTCCTTCACCGGAAACTCGCTTCGACGGCCTGTCCTAGGCCGTCCATGTGTTAGCGGCAGCGACAGCATTGCAGGCCCAATGGCCTGGAAAAGGGCCTTGGTGCGCTCGTCCCATGATGGTGGCGGTGGGGGCAGGTGCGCGGTCCCAAATCTGCCGCTTTCTTTCAACGTCCTTCTTCCGACCCTTGTCCATGGCCACATCATATAAGTCAGAAAAAGGGGGCAGGGAATCCGGCTGCTTATGCTCACCCTTAACCCCAAAACAGATGTTGAATGTGTGCTCCTTCCGCTGCTGTATTGGCGAGGAAGTGATGGATTGGAGGCGTGCGAGAGGGGGTTGGGAGGCATCGGAGAGGAGAATGGATAAGGAAGAAATGGGAGTGTGCCGATCTTTTATAGGTCATCACAGGTGTCATTAAGGGGGTAGCTGGGGAGGCGGGAGCCTGCTCACACACCTCCTAACCTCACAAGCAAGCCAGGAGATGATGTCGCATGACGACCATCCAACGGACCGCCACGGGAATCCGAGGGAGCGCCCTCACCATTTAATGCCCAGGTGATTAACTCTCACACCTCCACGGTGGTGCATGTGTGGGAGGTCCCGCTACTTCAAACCCCGCATGAGCGGCAAGTGGAAGGAGAGGGGACCAGCGTGCTCGCTGGTGGAGATCAGGGATGGGAGTTGGTCGCTGCCTGTCACCCGAGAGAGGAGACAGGGCGAAAACGATTTCTAACGCTTCTTTATGCTTGGCATCAAAGTTGCTTAACATACTTGAACTACCCTGTGGTTGGATGATTAGGAGGACAGTGATATCTCCAACCCAGTAAAGTCCAAGTCCTAGTCTTGACACTGGTACTCGCATTTTTCTGGATTTATTTCAGACCTTCCAGCGATGTGCGTTTAGTGAAGTTCCCGTTGACTACGAAGCCGTCTGTGGTGACTTTATCTCTACTCCTAATGTCTCAGTTGGTAGTCTGCGTTCCGGGTTTATTTTCGTCCCACCTATCATGGTTTTTTTTCGTCCCGGTTTTTTTCGCTGGTTTTATTTCATCCCACCTTGCACCCCGCTCCCCCTGGTTTATTTTCCACCGGTTTTCTGCTCTCCCTCCCGAAACCCCCCCGAGCCGCTCCCGTCTCTCCCATCGCGCAAACAACTCTAGGGTTCCTTGAGCCGCCGCCGCACCGGAGCTCCTCGACCAGCCCCACCTCATGCCGCTCCACCCACTGCTTCTCCCTCCGCCCGCGCCGCTCTCTTCCCCGCCGGCGCTGCCCACCACGAGTGGGGAGGCCCCAGATCGTCTCGAGCAAGTCAGCGGGGCGGTGGCCAGATCCACCACGGCAACATCTCGTCCAGATGGGCCGCGCCGGGAGAGGTAGATCGAGGCGGCGGGCACCGTGTGCGTCTTGTCTCTTGGGACGCCGCTCCGACCCGATCCGGCGAGGAGGCAGCCTCCGTCTGCGGCAACGAGGGCGGCGGCCGGCTGCGCGAGAGGTCGATCTGATTGTGCCTCCATGACGGCATCATGATGCCCACCGCCGACGGCGCTGCGTCGCGACCAAAGGGGCACCCGGCCATGGCCGGGGACTCACTGCAGTTGAAGCACGCCATCTCGCCACCATGTATGTTGTGTGTTCTTGTGCTGCAGGTCCTTGGGGTTGGGTGTTCTTGTCGCCACCATGTTCATGCAGGCACGAATTGGACTGAGAAATGCTAACAGAGGAGGAGAAGACCATGCAAGTACGTATGTGCCAAAATTGATAGATTTAACTCTAGGTATTGCATTATTTTGCTGCAGTGTAGTAGTACTCTTTAAAGAATTTGTAGGAGATAGCAAAAGGACTAGATGAAGGATCCATTGATTTAAAAACACGTGGAAAGCATTCAGTTTAGTAAATATTGTATATACCCTTCCCCTGAAAAGTTTGACGTTGTTACTTGGGAAAAAGGAAAATGCCCACAGATTACTTTTTAGTTATGCAAAGTTTAAACTTCAGTCATGCTTTATTGGTCGTTTTCCCCAATAAATATCTACCAACTGCAGGTCCTTGGGGTTGGGTGCGGCAACTCGCGGCTCGAAGACAATCTTTTGTGGTGGGGCGTCGCTGCCGCCGGCGGCACCTGCATAGACCGTCTCGCTGGGAACGAAGAGATGCTCCCCTGATTTGGAGCTGTAGAAAGGAGGTGGTTGCAGACACAAAGTGGGGACACACAACTCCCAGTCATAATATTCTTTATCTTGGCTCGTTGTTTGGGGATGGACGCATCAATCTGATCGCGCTCTCCTCCATGCCAAACGGATCCTTGGTTCGGAGGTGCGCGGCGCCGACGATGACAACCTTTCTATCGACGCAAGGGCAGCAGGAGCTCATGACGCTGTTGATGCCACCACCATGCACAGGGTTGATGCAAGGTGGGACAAGTATGTATACCAGGCAAAGTACTCAATCGGTTTGGCATTTAGCTTTTTGATTCTGTTTTTAGTGAGCTTTTTGATTCAGATAATTTGTTTACCTGATGCCTTCACTCCAGGTAATCTGTCTGTCTGACATTTTGCTTTTTGATTCAGTGCGATCACTAATGGGGAGAACATAAAACTTCAATTGAGGGCACTGTGATTCTCTAGCTACATGTATCATGTAAGTGACGTCTTTCCATGAATCTTCTATTCATTATATAACCTCTCAGGCCCTTAGAAAAGTATCTCTGTTAACTCGATTTCTTTCTGCTGATTCTTATAGAGCTTCTGCAGGAGGGCGTCACCTGCGGCATCACTTGCATCGACCTCTCACCGATCACCGTCCCGAGGATGCACGACAGACTGGCGGAGCAGGGCACCAGTGATTGTTTCACCAATTTGCTCGACTCATTGTTCCCTTCCTCTGTCCACGCAACGTTGCCCATTGTTGCTAAGTTGTTAATTCATCAGGCCCATTATTGCGGCTACATAGTCTGTTCATCTTGCCTGCCTTCTTAGGAGAAACCAATTTACTGAAGGTAACTATTCTTTATTTACATTTTATTTGTTTCTTCCTGCTACTTGTACAATTTGCGTCGGAAATATTCTGACTACTTGCATGAATTTAGACCCTACTTGCACAGTTGCTTGCATTTTGTGTTGAGAAACATCTGCTACTTAAATGTACATAATACTTGCAAGTTTTATTTGTTGACTATGCCATGATAGCTTTAGGCCTTTAGTTGTACAAAACTGCCAAAGTAGGTGACAACCACCTGCAGCTCAATCCTTGTTTAACTCGACAGACAAGCTAAAGTAAATGCGGAGCCAAGATAAATTGTTGTAAGCCTTTTACTGACTAGGAACGAGGGGTTGTAGGAAGGAACACTGCACTATGAGTATGCCCTTTGTTAGCTCTTTACCCTTTTCTGTAACACTAGCCTATAGAAGGATGAATGGTGTCAAGCTCCGGGCAACAAGTAGGATTATCTCAGTAGTACAGTCAGCACCACTATCTGAGATTGCACATTTACGACCATGGTGGCACACAGAAAAGGAAGCTTGGTCTGAAACAAATTGCCAAATGCTAGGATCAACATTTCTTTTCTAGAGCATCTCCTTTTCGGGAAAGTTGTTGTCGAGAACTCAGTTGCGTGTTCCTTTATTTTCAAGAAACTCTATATAGACCTTGATAGCTTGAATATAATGTTTTAGTATGGTGTATTTGTAAGGTACAATCCATTCATAATTATTGGTAGTAACATGTGTGTATGTGTATATTTAAACGTACTGTCGCTAGATCAAAATTTGGACATACATAGATAGCTCCAGATGTAGCCTAAATGTTTTTTTACTCCCCATATAATCACTGTTGTGAATCCTTGTGCGGTTGTGCCTAGATATATCTAAATGCATCTGCTGCTATATCTCTCAATACTCAGGGCCTGTTCTGATCTCCTCCAGCTTCTATCTTCTCAAAATTCTCGAGTGAAGCAGTCCCGAACGATTTAGCTCGTAGAAGCTGGAAACGAGAAGCTGAGCGATCCCATAGTGCAAAAAAGAGAAGCAACGAAAGCCCAGCTCCACAATACGAAGAAGTGAGGAGTTCCTACTAATTACAAGAGGATGCCACCGCGAAGTGCAAAAAACGATTCGCGAAACAGCTCCCAGCCGCTGGTGGGATGCTCGCCTCGCTCGTATCCTGTGCGAGCGCACGTGGCCAGTACTCCTCCACACAACGATACAAGGTGGGCTGCCTCCATCCGGCCCAAACTGGCACCCAACAGAGCAATAGGCTCTCAGCTGGGCCAAATTGTGGAGAGAAGCTACGAGCACTGCCGAACGAATGGAATCGCCAGGTGAAGTTCGAAGCAAGCTCCAGAAGCTATTTTGTAGAGTTTGAGAAGCTCAGAGAGGTTCAGAGCAGGCCCTCAATAGCACGGTTTCATGGCGAATCAGTGCCACTGTTATGTGTGTTGATGTTTGAACCGAACCAGCGATTTGTTAGAACTTATATTGTTTCTTGTATAGGATGTCAGCTTTCCAAATCATAAGAATATTTGCTTTGCTTTGTTTTTTATATTTGCAGGGTGGCAATTCCGAAGTTATTGCCTTTCTACTTCAAACTGAAATAATTCCTCTTTGTCTTTAATATGGAGATGGGCACTGAACTTTAAAAAACAGTATGAACTCAACCCCTTCTGTAAATCAAATATTTCATTTGCGGGGACGACGTGGGGCTCATGTCGAGCACTTCACCTGCAATGGGTGTGGCCTTCTCCGTCTGCCAAACATGCTACAAGTACGAGCACCATGAGGGAACTGCCTGGAGTGCAAGACCCGCCACAAGCTCCTCAAGGGTCAGTCAGCCTCCACCCACGGCCGAAGGCACTTGCAGATGTGAAGAATATCCATGTCCGATTACATCGCCAGAAAGCAAAAACCATGAGAGCCCACACTAATCATCAAGGTAAAAATTGTCCTGTAGACTTTTCTAATATTTCATTTGTATGTTGGTTTGGTAAACTTAGCATGCTGCGAGCTATTTTTAAGAAAGTTCAGTCATACCTGATGCTGCTATGAAAAATACATGTTAGGACTATTTACATGCCTATAATTAGGCCCACCAGTTTGGATGGCAAACAATTGCAGCTGCGAAGAATAGGATATCTTCTCGATCTCAGGGATCAGCCCATCTGATCTTTTGTTTGATTGGGGTTGCGGTTTTGTTGGGCATATAAGTTTGTGCTGGGTATATGATCATATTTTTGCTGGCACTGATGTATGGCCTTCCTTATGGTTATTTTTTATAAAAATAAATTGTGTCAGTTTTGCCGTCGATGATAGTAATAGTATCAAGTTCATATTGTAAAATAACTGATATGAAATACTACCCTCGGTTTAGATCTATTTCATGAAGGTCTCATATTAACACCTATGAGTGGGAGTTTCATAATATAGAGTTACTTATAAGATTGGATACTATTCTTTGATCTGAAAATATCTATTGCCGATAAGAACGTATTTCACATAATAAATTGCTGGTTCATGCTGGAGCTTGAAATGTATTCCTTTTTTTCTGTAGGGATTTTTGAAACGAGCAGAAGATTAGTAACTTCTACGACATCAAAGATCTGACCTTTTAGAGTATGCACCATATTGATTTACTTATTGATTTATTCACACTATATCAGATTTGTCTTGAACGTGATACTTTATTGACTGTACTGGACACGGGAAGTTAACTGTTTTAATTATATAGGATTAGTCTGCACCAATTGCTGCATAAGTTCTCCTTGATACCAATTTACATACTTGTGCTACTAGGCCTTTGGTCAGTTTGCAACTGGTATTTTAGACATGTACGAGTATTCTCATGGTATTTCTATATGTTTTAATTAGTACCAGATGGAATTTGCGAATTAGTCTTACAAAGAGAAGAGAAAAGGAAACATTATTCACGAGTTTGCAGGAATATGGAAACTCAAGGTAGTCTGTTAGCATAAGTAAAAAATGTTTTTCATTTTATTTCTTGGTTCGACCAAATTATATTTTATCCGAACGTATGGATGATCGACACAATGGACGTACGTAGTTTCTGGTTAGCACTACTCGGATAACAATTATGCCTACTATTACCATTTTTGTGCATTGTTTGGTCTTATGCATTTTAGTTAAATACATCCTTTGTGACGAATAATGATTTTTGAGCATACTATCTTCTTTTCATGTGGGGAGATCGCTGATAGAAAAGAAAATTGTGTTTCTGATATGTTATGCTTATTTCTAAGTGCTTCCAATTTCGAACTACTAGGTATGCAGCCTTAGATGAACAACTACCTCTTTATTTGCTTGAGGATGATTTGATTGTGCAATTAAGACTACATAATTTCACTTTTCATTTATATTTATTGGTGAGGGCGAGCTGGCGGCGGCATGGCGCGCTGGTGCGCGTGACCGCGGGTTCGGCCAGGGTGCGAGCCGATCTGGCATGTGCGCTGGCGAAGTAAGGCGTAGAGGTGCTCCGGCCGGCTGGGTGCGTTGGTCCGTGGCGGAGGTGCGAGGTGGGCGTGGATCTGGCGCCTAGCATGCGCGAGGGAGGACATATGGGCGTTGTGCGTTTCTTCGCGGCGGGAGGTGTGACTGTGCTGCTCTGCAGATTGATGACGTTGTTCTCCTGGTTTCGTGGATCTGCAGCGGGGTAGCCGGTGGTTGCGGCGCCAGAGAATGCTGGGGCAGCGGCCTCGGGCTGATGGCTGCTATGGCAGGGGCTGCTGCACCGGCTCAGGATGGTGGATTTGGAGCGATGCACTCAGATCTGACCCTGGCAACCGCGTTGTTTCTATGTCGCATGAGTTGCTGCAGCTGGTCGTCGCGTGAGGGCTATGCCGGCTGACGGCAGGGGGGTGCCCTACACAATGTGCTTGGCTCTGATGGTCTGGGTATCGTTGCGTGACCAGATTTGCAAGCAAGCTCACTGATAGGAGATCAGGGACTCGGGCGAAAGCTCCGTGACCTTCTTAGAGGCATAGTCGTAGACATCTTCCTATCCTTTCATGTGCTTGGGTTCTCCGGGTGAGAACCTAAACTCCAGTTTTCTGGAGTGGGTGGCGGCGGCGTTTACGTCGTAACCATCTTCAGAGGCGTTGCCTTGGAGGGCCAGCCTTTGGATGTCGTGTGGGGCTCTTTCGTTTTCAAGGGCGGTGTATGTCGGGGCTGCGGCTCCGGGATCTTCTATTAAGTGTCGAGGCTGCGGCCTCGGGCAGTACTGCGACGACAGCTCCAAGAGGTAGGGCTGCTTGTCGGCATGGCTTGGGTGAGGACCTTGAAGTGCGGAAGCAGCAAGGTTGTCAGCTCCGTCAATGCGCCCCAGTCGGGACTGTTGGACGACATGTTGGGGCAGCGGCCCAGGATGTGGTGCAGCGTTCGTGGTCTATGTGCGGTTGGCCTGAGCAGCGTGAGCTGCGGGTAGCTGTATCGTTCGGCGTAGTGCCGGCCAGGTTGTCGCTCATCCAGGTTGCCGACCGGGAAGAGGTGTAGTGCCGGCCAAGACGAGAACAAGGGGAAGCTGCTTGGTTGTCTGTGTTCATCAAAGGTGCTCTCTCTTTTCCATCTTTCTTTTTATTTACTTAATCCTAGATGGGTGACTACTAATTTCCATGTCTACTGGGAGGAAGAAGGTTGGCGGACGTATCTTTGTGACTATGTCATTCACGTGCTTTGTTTCAACTCATAAAGTGGATCCTTTTTAAGCTATATCAAATCATAAGACATAATTTTCAGTTGATTTTTTTCTTCTAATTCCCAGTTTATTGCTTCACATAGACTATTACATATTTATGCTAGCCAATTCGAAGCTTTGTCCCAAGGGCAAGCATACCGTTGAAAAAATAAATACATGTACGACAGATCAGCCAGCAACTTGTTGATCTGTGATTCTTTGAAATTTGATGCTTATAACTGTTTATAAGTCAGTATTGTTCAGAGCCAAAGATAAGTAACAATCTATTTGGTTAAGTTGAACACTTTCAGATCAGGAGTAGTAGAAATTCTTAAGGGCATTGGGATATTGAACTGCAGGTACTAATGCGTGTGTAGTTCATGTCAATCCATCCTATTATTTCATCCTTGTAGGCATACTGCTCATCTCCTTTTAATACTAATTCTCTTAATTCTTTTCTGATTTTTGTGGAGTTGTGCAGATAGCTTCGGCAGGTTTGTTAGGCTAATATAAAGTAGGGACCTTTGCTACATAATGATACAAAGATGATACCGAAGGTTGTTTTGCAACTAGCAAGGTATTTTGTTTACAAGCTGATTGTCAACTTTCTTAGAAAGATACATGGCTGTTGTGTCCTATCAGACAATATTAAACTTTTGCTATGATATTTCCTTATGCAGTTTCAAGGTCACATGGATGCTGACAGCTCTCAGGTGTATGGCCTATTTGTTGCTGGGTATTGTTGCCTTTCTTCCTGGTATGCCAATGTATATTGCTTCAGTTTTCATATTGAGATTGATACAAAATCTAGGCTCCGAAGTGCAGATTGAGAAGAGGTATGCTTATTGTTGCCTTTCTTCGTGATACCAGGTTTATACAGCGGAGGATCCTGAGTTGATGCATATATTGGCTCAAAAAGTAACTAGGCTCTGAAGTGCAGATTGACAAGAGGTATGCTTACTGTTGTCTGTGTCAGTCTATCTACTCGATCACCTTCATATCAACAAGTACATTGGAGTTGTTTATCTCAGTGCATCAGAATTGTTTCTTTCATGCAGAGTTTCTGCTGCTATTTGTTAAATCTTAAAGAAACGTCTGTTCCTGAGGTTTACAAGTCCCCTTGTTCAAATATGAAAATGATTTATTTGCAAACTTCAATGCAAAATGGTTAGTCAGTCTCGAACAACTGCATCTATATATACTTTCTAGCTATGCTATTGATGCCACATCCAGATTACACTTTTCTTCTCTTTTTCTTTTCTTGGGAGTAGAAAGGTCTCACTCAAGGATCGAGCAAATGCAGTTCTAATGCTTGTGTCGTCTAATTCAAAGCATGATGACTTTAAATGTTCATGAAATATTTCTCCTCTTAAATCTAAAAAACTAATATACATAGAAGCATGAAAATTAGATTTACTGGATTTATTGGATTCTATTTGTTGCATAATTTATTGCATATTAGACATAACGATGCCAATCTATTATATACAGTATCTTTGAACTAGGTTAGAAGTTGGCATTTCTATCATGCGAGCTTCAGAGAAGGATTAATCTGATTGTCCTTTGATGTTCTAGAGTTTAGTTTGTTGGTTGCTTCAGTTACGGTGGTGTTATTTGGAATAATAATGTCTTCAGGTGCTTGTAACATCGGTAGAATGGTGGAATTCTAGCAGTCATTAGTTTCAGTTTGTGTATAAGAAATACCATCAACCTATTATTAGTGAGCTTTGTATTGTTTTTCTCCGTGTTTACACCTCTCTTGCTCCAAGCCTGGTGATTCAATTCTAACAGAGGAGCTTGCTACAGCCATCCAGGGGGCCAGGGCGATTAGATGCCCATCACTCACGGCGGCAAGAAGTTCCGTGTCGAGTTGATGAACCAGCACCAGCTGGGAGCCCGGATGAAGAAGGTTGTCCCCGCGGAGAAAAAGGAGAAGTGATGAGATGTTTTTGACAGCTAATGGATGATGTTATCTTAGTCTGTGAATTTTTGTTTTGGTCGATTTAGAAACCTTGTTTGATGTCTGAAGATCCCTTTTTGCCCACTGTTCAAACCATCTCTTCATTTTTGTGTAAATGGTAACAATACACTTCAAACAATTAAGTTGTCATCCCAAAAAATATTTTGTAAAAGGATGTACTTATCGCCTCAATAATCCTTAATCGTCACGTAGATTTCATTTTCATTTAATTATTTTTGAGAATAGCGTAGATAGTTTTCTTTAAAATTACAAATATTTGATATAGTGTATGTTAATTGAGACATGCGTTGCACGTGTTCCTTAATGCATCAATCATTTTCAATTAGGACGGGAGTCTGAAAAATGTTGTAAGGTTATCGCCATTTTTTTTAACTACAGAAGTCTGAAGATTAGAAGCATGATCTTTTGTTTTTCATGTTGCTCTACCTCTGTAGTGTCAAATCGTAGGAACTTTTATCACATATGCTAATTTATCCTTGATGGCAAATAATCCGAACAAAATATTTGGAAGTAATGGAGGCCTAGCCAGAGTAAGGGGGAAAATTGTGGGAGTGGACGCACATCATGTAGGCGAGACGGCAGAGTTTGTGGTCGTACTGGCCATGAGTGGGCATAAACGAGTTTACACTAATTACTTTACATTAATGTTGTTGTTTGCAGACTTGAAAGGAGAAAATATTGGCAAAAAGTCCCTCAAAATTCATAGTGTGGGTGTAGAAGGTTTGGGGATTTTGAGCCGGATGGGCCATTGATGGTTGCGGTTAGCTTGGATAGGAAAGGTAGAGATAGTAAGTGAAGAGGAGCAGGAGAACGAAGACGAAGAAGAATAGTGGTTTATAGGCAGAAAAAAATTAAGAATGTTGCTTAATGTGCATGAGGATCCAAACAATGTAAATTTGACACGATTAAAGTTGACTCATGTCGAGCCTCAGGGTGGTGGTGGAGCGGAGCAGTCATGGTGGATGGTTGGCTGCGGCCGCCGTGTAGTTGTGGAGCAGGTCCTGGGAGAGAGGTGGTCGGTGAGCCCGTGCCGGAAGAAAAGTGCCGCCGGTAGGCAAGGTAGGGTGGATGGTGACCATCACGCTGTTTTCGAGTGAGCAAGGCGTCCGCCATCGCGTAGGCAAAGAAGTCGAAGCCTGGGTCAAGGTTGGCCACTGTGGTTGGCGTGAAAGTTGACGGACTCGAAGGCCGGTGAGGAAGACATTTTTATTATAATTGCTCAAATATCGTGCGAATGAAACTAAAGACAACATTTCTGATATTGTGCAAGAATTTGTTGAACGCATCAAATAGATATTAATTTATAACAAATTTTTAGTTCGATCATCGCTCTATATGTATGCATTGTCAAATTGCCTTTTGTTAACAATTTACAATGTAAGTAAAGTGGACTTAAATTATTACTCGATTATACCTGTGCTATCAATATAACATGCATTATGTTTACATAATTTCAGCAAAATATTTCAAAAGCCCGTGGCAACGCACGGGCATTATACTAGTCAATCTTAATTAAGGTGGTGTGCTAGCTCAGTCTTTTAGAGGTGCTTGTAGAGGTAGGGTATACGTGCGTGTGTAATAGGATAAGTGTATGTACGAGCGTCTATACGGGACCTCCTATGTGCTGCTTGCAGGTGCGCACAGGAGACGGGTCACCTGGGCCGGCCCATTCGCTGCCCTTGGCGGAATGAAAAATCGCAAAAAGGGGCGCGCTATGTAGGAATCGAAGTCGCCACACTTCTATAGATGCCTGCGATGCGCAAGCCACTACGACGCGCGTGCTACTACGTAAGAATTGCAGCGCGACACTTAAAGAACAATAGGCAGCCATGAAAATAAAACAAGTTCGCCAAATTCTATAAAAATGAAATTTGTGGGCAACAGATCGAACTCTTCTCCTCACGCCAGGGAAGCCAGTCCATAGCCACTATGGTAATTCCCATACATTTTTTAATTTATGACAAAATTTAAACATGTGAATTTTTTTTAAAATTTCTGATTTTCTTTTAAATGTGAACTTTTTCCGAAACAAATAGTTTTTGGTGTGTGAGCATAATTTAAAAAGGTGAACATTTTTTGGATTATCAAACATTTTTTGAAACGAGCGAACAAATTTTGAAATTTATGAACAAAATTTGAAAACAGAAACATTTTTTGAAACGAGAGAACATTTTTTGAAAATTCTGGACACTTTTTGAAAAGGAAAATAAATTTTCAAAAAAGAAAAAGAAAAAGAAAAAGAAAAAGAAACAGAAACAAAAAAACGAAAAATAAAAAATAAAAAAATAATAGAAAGCCAGGAAAACCAGAAAGAATCAAAACAAGAAAAATCCCGGTTTAGGGAACCTTCTAGAAGGTTCCAAAACCGTTTGGACGGATTGTGTATATCTGGAGTGGGCCGGCCCATGTTTTGTCGCTGGCTTGGCTGCTCTGTGCGATCGCCCGACACTTGTCGCAGCGAGCGTCCAATAGGGTTTTCCCGTCTATACTGGTTAAAAAGGTTATTTTTTTTAGAAAAAAAGTTGCTTTTAACACGGTGAAACGCGAGGCCCAGGTCATTTGACCAGTCAACCCACGATCAAGTGGGCCGCACACCGCCACTCGACTCCTCGTTCTCGGTTTCACTTCCCGCCTACTCATCTTCCCTCCTTTCCAAACCCACATCCCCTCCAGTCCAATCCCTAACCATGGAGCCGCCGCCGGAGCCATCCACCCCTCGCCGGCTCGCCGTCGCCGACCTCCTCCGCCTCCGCCGCCCCACCACTGGTGCATCCTCCCTCATTTCCCCCTCCCCCTCTCATTCCCCCGCCGCCTCCACCTCACAGCCCCGCAAAAAGCCTAAGCTCTCCGCCGCGAATCCTGGCCCTACCACCGCCCCCTTCGCGCCAATCCCACACCCCGTCCTCCTTGCCGGCACCCTCTCCCTCCCTTCCTCCGCCGCGGACTGCCGCAACCACTGCCTGTCCCTCTCCGACCCTTCATCCGCCGCCTCTGTCTGCTGCTACCTCCTCGATTTCGACCCCGCCGCCATCGGTCGCGAGATCCTCGTTCTCGCCTGGAACTACCTTCCCTCCGTCCGCCAGCACGAAGCCGCCGTGCTCGAGGCAGTCCGATGGCGCCTGGCAGAGGCGCCCGGTCCGGTCCATGCCCCTGGCTTCCTGGCAGCGATCCCGCTTAATTCCGTGGACGCGGAGCCTGCTTTACCCACCCGCGGCCGCGTTTTTGGGATGGTGAGGTCGGTGAGCGTGGTATTCAGTGTGCCGCATGCCACACAGAAGAGTGACTTGGTCGGGTTTATAGCGGAGATGATGTGCTGTGGGTGCCGGCAGTGCAAGCTCTCACAGCCAGAATCTGACCGCGGTCACAAGTTTGAGATGGAGAAGTTTGTATACTTTGTGGATTTGGCAAGCAGGTGGCGGCCCGTGCTGGCGCGACTGATTGGCAGGCCGGTTTCTGTCACGGGCCTGAAGAAAAAAATGGTCTCCGTTGGGAAGAAGGGCTCGTACACCATGTTGGTGTCATCAACGGCAACAATGGTGTCATGGTGCCCATCCTATGTGGGCGTTCCACCATTGGATGAGTTGCCAGGGAAGTGCAGTGGAGTGTACACTGGGGTAGTCTCTGGAATCCACATGCAGGGTATGTTGGTTGAGCTGGATGAGACAGTGTGGCTGCTAATTGATGATAACCGGCTTGTGCCGTCACATTCTCTTCGAGTTGGTGCTGTTGTATGTTGCTAATTTGCAGTTTTGAACTTTCGTTTGCAATTTCTTCATTTTCTTTATTAAATAACTTTAAATGCCAGTGTGTGTGACTGTTCTGGTTCTTTTGTAGATTTCTGTGAAGAAATTCCGAGTGGTTCGTCTAAATTTTGCTTGGACGACAGTTGTTCTACTTGAAACATGCAGTAAAACTAGCATTACTATAAATGCTTTCTCTGTGGTGGACTCGAAGTAAGATGCAACTTTTGTCATATCAGTATCTTATGTTACTGGCATCACTCAACAGTTTTTGCTGTTGGTGCAGATGTCATACAAGGTCAGAGAATAATGGTCTTTTGTGCAAGTCTGTTAACTTTTTGGAGCTGCCCGGTAAATTTTGGTATGAATTTATGATAGTTCTACTTCTGCATGATATGTTTACCATGATTGAGAAGGGGCATATTTGTTCTTATGGTATGGTCATCTTTTGTTCCATCATTTTCCAGGATGTTACTTCTGACATCATGCTTTAGACAGAAATTCAAGTTAGATTCCAAGAAAGAGATCTGGGGGTCAAAAAATGTAACTTTGCTAACTGGAGTAAATAGCATATTGCCCCATTGCATTTCCTGCTAATTTATTTAACTTAATCTCTTGAACTGGAAGGTACCAACAGAAGCAAGGATTGGTTCACACCTATGCTGCTAAAGTTCCCTCT
The DNA here is from genome assembly GCF_018294505.1 of Triticum aestivum. Lineage (NCBI taxonomy): Eukaryota > Viridiplantae > Streptophyta > Magnoliopsida > Poales > Poaceae > Triticum > Triticum aestivum. The sequence goes on along the minus strand of NC_057808.1, from coordinate 312,097,486 downwards.
TCAAAGGATTTCAAACCTCAGGCAAGCTCATTAGTAGTACATGTGTTTCAAACAACGAGTAAATAAATGTAGTATTGCTCTGTTTTGCATGTACATAACAGCTGTTTGGTTCACAGTGTAAAGTAAACTAGTCCACCTTTCTTATTGCCTTTCAAAAGACACAATATATATTTGCTCTGCTAGCCTTTCAGTCTCATCATAATATTTCCCCCTGAAACATATATAAAGGATGTTTGTAGACTAAACGGTCTTTCGGGAACCCTTTCTCATTGTTTAAAATCTATTTTCCGTGTGGATTGCTTACCTGAATCTGGTTGTGCAGCATGATTTCCTTATGAAATTCTGCAATCATGATTGTGGCGGTTCAAGCACAGGATCAAAATTGGAAGCTTGTAAATTGGTAATAGTATCTCCTTTTATTGTACACAGTATGCACGAAACTAAAATTTGTTTTGGTTTTGTTTATTCACTTACCAATTATTTTTGGTTAGGCAATACCCTTTGCCAATTTTATCTGCAAGGTGGAATCATTGTGGATATCAATGATGCTCAGATTTTGGAATGACACGGAAGAGCTGGGCAAGAACCTGAGATCTAACCAGTTTCTATGTGGTGGGGTTTCCCATCCTGGTACCAGCAGAAGGATAATTTCAACTGGCGATCTGGGCCTTGTATTAGTGGGATGCATGAAGGTCACTTTTAAGAATTTATGGCATCTTCTTAAAAAATAATCATATCGTTTTTTATTCAGTCCATCTGTCATTGTAACGTACCAGAATTAAAATTCATGTCACCAATTGGAGGTGAAAACTCGCTTAATCAATTTATTTAGATAGATGAACACTCATATTTTGCATTTGTTGTGGCATCCTGGACTGTCCATGTATTATTGTTGGCAGATGGTTTTACTTTTGCCGGCTTATTATTGAATGTAATTTGCAGCAGACAAGTTTATAAACATATTATGTCAATTGATTTGAGGATACCATGTTGCCAAGTATCATTTTGTTTTTAGACTTTTGAAAGTATAAGGCTGGGAGATAGTAAATGTCTTTCAGTTTCAACTTCCCACAAGGCTTTCTGAAATAAAGATGTGGCTTTTAGATGGACTTTCTAGGTCTACAGTTTCGTCGTTTCTGCTTTCCTTTGCCCTAGGTTTGTTTTTGTTGCTGTTTTCCCTTTCCTTTTCTTTCTTTGGTTGCGTTGTAAGACCCACGTCATCTTGATGCTTTCTTCTAATACAAAATGACATGCACTTGGGGTCTTCTTTGAGGAAAAAAAAAGCTATTTATATTAATTGTACAAACTGCAGAAGTTAGTTGTGTAGATTACTTGGTTTCATGACCTAATGTTAAGATCTTGGATTTTGATGCACTTGCTGACCGTGTCTTTGATGCATACAGATGTCCTCACTGCCATTGAGGCTGCAGCTGGTTGATGACACAGGATGTATAGATGTTATTATACCTGATCTTCCGCCAAATGTTTACATGAATGGCATCTATGAGGTGATTGTCATAATTTACTGTATGACATTTCACAAAAAAGTGATGCATGCCGTGATTTAAGTCAGTTATCGATTGGCTTCATCAAATCAACATTTATTGGTACTAACTTGAATGTCAGAACTAAGACCTCAGTACCTTACTGTTAAGAAATAGTACGACACATGTTATAGTATGAATAAAACTCTGTTCTGTTCAATTTTTTTATAATTCTTTTCTGTAATAGAATAACTCATATAAATACAACTTATGGGATTTTGCCTAGAAATCATGAAGCATCAACCTGCCTAATCAAGGTCAAGGGCTCAAGTCATTCAAGCTCTAGGAGTTTTTTTGGCACATATTTGTTGGTTTAACTTTCTGTACAGTGTCGCCAGTAAACTGAGATGAATAGTATGTACAGTTTGATGGGAAACTCATGTTCACAAGATTATATAATTTTATAAATTAGAAGTCTTGCATAGTATGGCAGAATAACTCATACTAAATTTCTCAGCAACTCATAGCATTTACAGTTGTTTGCTGTACTAACGTTTTTCACATTTATGTAAACTGAAATGAAAAAGTATAGTGGAAATGGTGCTACTGGTCTTCCTCCACAATTAGCATTTTGAGCTTGTTAGGCTTTTTTATATGTTCTGCTTTGTGCTAAATAAACTACATAGCTAATTTAACATTGTTCTCAACCATTTTATTGTGCTATATGTTCAGCATCTGATTATCCTATTGCCACCCAGATAAATGATTGCAAATTAGTCCTTGAAGGCCCAGTGGCATACCTAGATCATTATGGTGTCGCTGATCCACTATCCTGTAAGGCTGTGTTTCAGCAGCTCTCATACCGAAAAAGAGTGCATCATCTCAAGATCTACCTTATAGTCCACTGGAGTGAATTAAACCACATTGGCCCTCCCTCCCGAATTCCTTTGCAAACTAATAACTCCGCCAGGCTGTTCCACCTTCTGAAAGTGTCGCACATTTTCCCCTCAGTCAATAATGTGAGTAAACTTTTTTTGCATTCTGCTGATAATCTTGGCGTTTTTAGCATCATCATGCCCACAATTAGTGACTAACTGACTCTGTTCTCATTATGTCATTTTGCTATTGCAGTTTCAGCATAAGAACATGCCAGGGTCTGGCCTGTATGCTGAGGGTGTGATAGTGCCATACAATTTAAAATTTGCTGATCAAGATGCCGAGAGCTTTAAAATCGCAAGCACTCGTTCATGTTCTGATTCGAAAGTGTCTATGGAGAAACCATGTCACATTCCATGCTCCCTAAGCTTCAGAACTACCAGTCTTTCTGGCAATCTTGTGTCTAGCTATCCCTGTGGGTCAGATGGTACTGTTCTAATTGATACCGTTGGTGAAGAACGAGGTTGCCCATCAAGGATCTTATTGGAGTTCAAGGAGGGATGTTCGTTTAAGTACCAGGTATAGTTTTTATGATGAAGCTTGCTTTCAACATTTAACCTTAATATATAGCTCCAATTACTAAATTACCTGATGAAACAACAGTTTCTGCGGATTGGTGGCTACTATCTTCTCGAATGCCCCACTGATAGTTTAAGGTTTGCCATGAAAGGCTGTGGATGTTTCCAAGGTGGTAAAATTTCACTGGATTCTCAAGATAAAATTTGGAGCCTTGCCATTACCTTTAATGGCAATATAAACGTCAAGCAGGGTATCGTAGATCAGTCTATCGGGGTTTCTTCATTGCGGGTGGATGAGCCATTATCCAAAAATACCTTCCACAATGAGATAAAATTACTACAGTCGTGGTGGAATGACTTTTGTCAATATTCGGATTTTCATTTGAATTTTTATTGTGAAGCAGTGAGTGAAAAGATGAAAGTATATGACATCATGTGTTATGTATTGAATGGATTGGGCTCTTACTCAATTGAAGTTATTAGTGTCTCTTCATGCATTGAGATTATGATGCATAAAAAGTCTTTTGGTTCTTCTAACTTGCAAAGTCAAAAACTTGTTCAAGGAGATCTAATATCATTACATGGGAAAGTGGAAAATATCCATTCGCATGACTCTAAGGAGCGAAGACTTGTGCCTGGTAACGACAAGCGAAGTATATGTATCCATGTTGCTGATGATAATCAAATGGTAATTGACTAGGTTATAATTTTCAATTAGTGCTTAGTTTGGCATTCAATTTAATGGCATTCATTGCAGGTGCGTCTCTCTGGATACTTAAGCAAACATTGTTATCCCATTGGCATAGGACCAGGGGCAGCAGTGACATTCCACCGCGTCCTCTTGACACAGTGTGTTGTGCTCCTTTCATTACTGGTTTACCATTAAATTTTATATTTCATTATCATGTTGATAGTACTGATGGTTTGTACACATAATGTTAAATTGTCACTGGATCGTAAGAAATGCTGCAACATGCCTTGTGTCCTGCAAATTTGAAATGACATATTTTGAGCTTTCTAAATCTTACTCCCTCCGTTCCTAAATATAAGTCTTTGTGGAGATTCCACTATGGACTACATACGGAGCAAAATGAATGAATTTACACTCTAAAATGCATCTATATACATCCGTACGTGATTCATAGTGGAATCTCTACAAAGACTTATATTTAGGAACGGAGGGAGTATATATCATTTTCATGTTAAGTTAACTGTAAACAAAACGTCTTACGTAGAGTTATATCCATTGCTTGTATATTTGACGTTGGGACTTGGATGACAAAAAAGGGTCTCTGCATTTGCATGATTTCTACTAGAGGTTAAGCTGAGGATGTCCTTGATAGAGTGGTGTTGTGCTCTATTACCAGTAGAAAAGGATGCATCTTTTATTTGGTTTTTGGGAGGGTGGTCTTTAGGTAACCAATAATTTTACTTTTCATTATTTGTAAGGGAAGTAATCTGTGTAGAATGGGAAATGCTATACGCAGGAACTTGATATGCAGCTAATGTGAGGCCTGACCTCAATTTTAGTGTAAAAGACCTACTTAACGACAACTGCTAAAGTAATTTGGTACACTATTCTTCCAAACACATCAAGTTAATTTGTCAAGTCTCTTGTTAAATGTGATGAATTATAATTATAATTGTTAATTCATCTTGCTATTCCTGATAATAGATATGATGGCCTGTCCACATTGCGCTAAGTTGAAACCGAATCTTAAGAAATGTCGCAACCTACTTTGTGTCCTGCAAATTTAAAAAGACATCTTTTTGGCTGTCTAAATTTTTGTTTTCTGGCTACAGCCGTGAAGTACTTTTAACCCCAGTAACATACATTGAAGTTACATCCATTGGTCACATTGAAGTGAATAGAGAACGAGCCACTTCCCCACTCATGCCTGGTGGCTTAAAGGATGATTCACTGAGCACAGTTTCATTTTGTCTGCTCTCACACCACAAGCATTTTAAAGACTGTACGCCCATGCGATTCCACTGCAGGGTAGGTTATATTCTGCTTTTGTTTTGCCCATGTATAGGTCTCAGTTGCACCACCTCTTAACCGTTGTTGGGCGCATTGACGCTTGACAAACACTGAATGATTATAGTTCAGATATTGTTTGTGACATTCATGCTCAATCATTCTCGCACTTGACGTCTCATTTTTGTTAATACAGGTAGTTACTGTCCATTTCTTGGTGTTGGACAGTTGTTTAAATGATTCTCAAATTTCGGAATCAGTTAACCAGGGTAAAATACCAAAAGCAAAAGTTCCACTAGCTGGGTTTATTGTTGGTAAGAGGAGCAGGCCAACTCTAGTATTTCTGCAACAATATCATAAATTCAAATTTGTTATTTTATCCAAAGGGATGTTTTGCTTTTCTTTTATACATGAAGCATCATCTATATAACATGTCCTGCTTTTTAACAGATAATGGAACATCTTTGTGCTGTTGCTGGGCCGATGATGCAAGGGCTGAACTTTTGCTTAGGCTGCAGGAAATTGCCATTCTGGATGCTTCTGTTAATTTGAAGCGATCAAAAGATAGAAACAATGCAAAGATACAACGGACTCTTGGTTCTTGCCTAGAAAAAATGTTGAAGAAGCACAAAAAAGTTATTGTGAAGAACTATGGAGTTCCTCCCGACATCTCTTGTCGAGACTTGGAATTATTATCTGATGTTGGTAATGTCTTAAGTAGCCTGGAAGAGGAACTTTTGAAATTTATCGTCCTCAATGCCTGTCGGAATGGAACTCTGGTGAGTTCATGTTTCTTTTATCAAGTGAACATTAGAACTTTGGTTAAGCTTTCATCAGTTGCATATGTTATCTAGCAAACAAACTATATTATATATAGGCATAATGACATTGTACTTCTAGAATTGTTGTGCGCTATTATACTCTAGGAAGTGTGTATCCAGTCTGTTGGTTGTGACTTCTATATGCATCAATTAGTTCAGTCACGCCAGATGCTATTTGTTGCTCGGGTTGGTGTTGAACGAGGGAATCTATCATGACTCTTCTAGGATTGCTGGAATGAATGCCGTTTAATGAGTTTTAACACCTTTGCAGAATGTTATCGCATCAGCCCTTGATGCAAGTGCAATAAATGGATCAAATGTGGAGCTTCCTGATGTATATCCAGCGCACAACATGCAGAATTTCTGGGTTAATGAAATAGTTCAAGTGGATCCTTTGGAAGAGGCCCGGAGACTGTATGCCAGTTTGGAAAACAGATGAAGCACAAGTGAATCTTTGAGATACTCGGAGTCAACATAATAATTTGTGAAGAACGCATGAGCGGCGAGCAGTCCACTGGGTCAATACCCAGTTATATCTCCTGTATTTTGCCCATCAGGGTGGTGGCATCCAGTCTGGCGGTACATGTTATGGGCTGCATACTCCGTCTGCAGGTATACATAGCCACAGGTCATGCAAATTATAGACGATTCTTTCTGGTGGGAGGGCGACATATGACTGAACTGACAGATGGGTGGGTTATGTAAAGCTGATTCCATTCTTCAGGCTTGTGCATATATGTGGATCCCATGGGTAGGGTTTCTTTTTGCTGGTAGTCAAGTGTTTTGTATAGTCGGGATGGCAATTGCCAAATTATTATGGCAAATGAAGTGTTGTATTGTGGTGGCCTTTCAGCGAATTTCCTCGAGCTCGCCCCCCCGCGTCGCCCTCCCCGAGCAAGGCGACTGGGCCGGCTCCCCTCTCCTCCCCCTTCCCGCGAGTCGCCGCCCCCCCTCCCCCTCGCTGTTGCTGTCAGCAGGCGCGGCCGGGCGTTGCCCGTGCGGCGCCCCGCAGTTCGGCGGTGGCGGCCCCCCTTCTTCCCCCGTCGCTGGACCCCGGCTTGGGCGTGCGGTCCTGGCGGCGGAGCCCTTCGGCCGGCGGCGTTCCGGCGCGGATCTGGACGGCGGTGGTGCGGTGGCGTTGCCCCTTGGCGGCCGTGACAGCCCATGGCGGCGGCCAGCGGCGCCTGATCTGGGTCAGGGCGGGCCTGCTGGGGGGCTGCGATGGGTTGTTCTCCGGTGGTGCTGGCGAGCTCCTCGCAACAGGGACGGCGGCTGCTGTGCCGCGACTGCTGCAGCATGGCGGCGGAGCTTCACGGGCCCGTTCAGGGCTTGACCGGACATTTGGTCTGGTGTGCCTCTGCTGCTATGCCCGGTCTGCTACCGCCTAAGCCGGTGGAGGTTGTTCCCTCCCTTGTGGCTGCGGTGCTGCCGGTCCTTATCTACGGGTGTCTCGTTTGGGATCCGGACGGCCTCGCTTTGTTGGCCGTGGTGAGACGACGGCGGTGTCCTTGTGACTATGTTGGCGCATGTTGGTGGGTGGCGGGTGTGGTGGAGCCGAAGGCTGGTCCTGGGTGGTGGGCGCGAGGGGTCGGGAGAAATCCATCTCGGGTCTTGCCGGCACCAACGCGGTGACGCCTGCGGGCGCCGCCATCCTTCTTGAAGGGCGTCGGGTGACCCTCTACCCCCACCACCCTCCGTGTACCGGGACAAATCCTAGGATTCGTCCGGGCAGCAGCGTCGTCATCGTCGCATCCCTTCGTGAAAGTGGTGCTTGGTACACGGCAACTCGGTGGCTTTGGAGCGTGGTGGTTATCTTCGGTGGGCGCAGCCGTCGCGGGGTGCCGTAGCTTTTGTTGATCCGGCGTTGTTGGCATTTTTTCTCTTATTTTCTCTTGTATTTTTTTTGGGCGTGCTTGTGCTGTTAGCTCCAGCGTTGATCGGAATGTTGTATCGGGTGGTTGCTATATCTATATAGCGGGGCAAAAACCTATTTCTTCAAATGAAGTGTTGTATAGTTGGATATTTGTTATGCTCATTGTTACCGTAACCTACACCCTTGCTCCGCACTGAAAAACTTAGCAAAAGTAGATGAAGCGTAGATGTGGTCTGCACCTTTTTAAGTTGAGGTGGGTGTACCATTTGGATGACGAAGCGCGACTGAAGGACTGTCTGTATTTTAATTCCTGTTTAACGGTGAATGCATTTCTTCCATTTTGCTGATATAACTGATACCAATGCATTGTTCATCATTATCTCCAATTTACTCATCAGCTCATTCCTAAGGGCTGGGTGCACCAAAGGAATTCCCACCGATGGCAAATCTAGTGACAATTTCCGTTGCACACCACCATGGTGAACAGAAAGAACACAGCAATGTCATCCCATCGTGTTCAGCTGCGGTGCATGAGGAAAATATTTGTGCGTGTCATCCTTGCATAGGGGACATGCTAATCTTATATCATTCCAGTTTTATCAGATGTCCCCTGAGGATCAAGAGAAAAACGCCTGACTGCAGAACACAACAAGTAACACACAACTGGGGCGGAGTCAACGAAGAAAAATATTTATTCTTAAGCCTGGAGATTGAGCCAAAATTACTTCTAGTTAGAAACCACATGCCAAGCGTGAATGACAATAGTTAATCCCCAGGACCGGGAGGCGATCGAACAGCAGAGCCCCAGGTGAAACTTAAGTACATAAGATATGCCATTCCGTACTCCACAACCACTATCCAGTCAAGTTCATGGGCTAGACCCTTTCTTGAACAGCTTGATTTGGTCACCATAGTAGTACGCGCTGCCGACCATCAGAGCAACCGTAACGCCTTGAGCAACCACACGGGCCCTCATCAGCTTCTGACCCAGCCGAGAATTCCCGTACCGGAAGCTGACCAGGCCAGCTGTCAGGACACCCGCAGTGACCAATGCACCTGAAATAAAAAGGCAGGGTCACACATCGAAGAACAAAAACAATGTGAGACTATCCATAGATGCATCAACACCCCTAGTAGTCTATCCCCACCCAAGTTTCCATTTGCTTTGGCATAAGTAGCACACATCAAAGGGCAAAAACAATGTTATACTCCCTCTGTTCCTACATATAAGACGATTTGGCACTTCAATTTAAACTGCCAAAACGTCTTACATTTAGAAACAGAGGCAGTACTTATTACTTAATGTTCAATAAAAAAAATCAACACTATGCACTCAGCACATACAGACAAACAATAAACATGATTGCAGGATCCAGAATATGCAGCTTCACATGAGTTTTTGAAATTTTGAATTAGATTTGAACAAAGCAAGACATGAAAAGATCAGAAGTGTTTCGGAAGCTATTAGGACTTGCTACTAATCATTTACAACAATACAGTTACACCTAGCTGACATATAATTACTACTCTATAATTTTGAGGTAAAGTAAAGCTTTATAACTTAACGGTGCCCGGGTAAATCACCCAAAACAAAAACAGCCACTTGTATATAATTAACAACCCCTTGAAGAAGCTTCAAGCTTCACATATAAGCCAAAGTAATCCTTAGACTGTCAGGCAGTTAGGCTCGTTAAATTTATAAGGACATCTCAGCTTCAAAGTGAATGACTGAGATGATGCTTAAGGAGTGTGATTTACAGGGTAATGCACATCCTCCTTTCTAATGCATAAGATACATTAGCACCCCTAGTAGTCTATCCCCACCCAAGTTTCCATTTGCTTTGGCATAAGTAGCACACATCAAAGGGCAAACATAAAGCAATGTTATACTTAATGTTCAATCGGAAAATCGACACCATTATGCACTCAGCATGTACATGCAAACAATAAACATGATTGCAGGATCCAGAATATGCAGCTTCACATAAGATTTTGAAATTTTGAATTAGATTTGAGCAAAGCAAGATATGAGAAGATCAGAAGTGTTTTGGAAGATATTACGGCTTGCTGCTAATCATTTACAACAATGCAGCTGACATATAATTATTATTCTATAATTAACAACCCCTTGAAGAAGCTTCAAGCTTCATATATAAGCCAAAGTAATCCTTATGACTGTCAGGCAGTTAGGCTTTGTTAAATTTATAAGGGCATCTCAGCTTCAAAGTGAATGCAGGATATGATGCTTAAGAGGAGTGTTGATTCACAGGGTAATGCATATCCTCCTTTCTAATGCATGATACCCCTTAAACATCTATTCTTTATTCCATAAGCACAGCATATCAACTGCATCTGTCCTACATTGACTGAAGTTCACATAGTCTATCTTTGGCACAGTGAGCTTGATTTTCCTTGACTATCCCACCTATCTCATTTCATTTCCACCAAATAGTTCAATGGTCACACCATTGCCTCTTTTTTGATACACCCTAGCAACAGTAGTAAGTGACGATATACTTCCACAGCTGCACATATTAAGAACATTAAATGTAGAAGCCAAGTTGCTTCTCCCCTGGCTCAGAAAAAAGAGGAACTTGAGAAGCCAACTTTAAAAGATCACAAACATATGAACCGTCCAAAAATCAAGGTCATGAGTCTCTTGGACATGTGCTGTGCTGATTTCTCAGCATTCTTGACGCACATCTGAAGTGAGCTAGTTCAGCTGAGCTGAACTCTCTGGGCTCAGCATATCTAGACTACTGCCTCACTGAGATAAGGGTAAACTACCCATGAGCCGTGCACAGCAATATGCTAGCACATTCGACCACAAAGTTCTGTACTAGAGAATGCAGTTCTGGTGTGTTGGTTGATTCAGTTCCTCCCTGCGTGTTGGAGCTGACCAAAAACGATTGTAATGCTGCGACTTAATCTATATAAGTGTCGTGTTCTAAAAAAAATATACAACACAAAGCAGCTGATACACACAATGCACATCTAGAATGACAAACTATGATTATCCTACTCTGTACATATACAACACTCCCATTAGCAGTCGGTGATTCATAGACAGCCACCAAGAACAAATTGTTATTTTTAAGTTAATCTGCTACACCAATACCGAAGTTACTCTAATACTCTAGTCTATATCTAATCCACCATAAATCTGAAGTGTGTGTGTTGCCCATGGAATGGGAAATGTGATAATTGCCCACGAATTCAAGTCAAACTCTTAAACATCACGGGATATTGCCCTCATGTTAATGAAATCCAAAGCTCCAACGGGTCACGAAAATAAAGGTTTCGACAGATAGCTACTGAAGCAGGATGTTGAGAGTATCATCCCAACTAGTTTCTATTTTCACCATCTCTTCACAGTTTCATAGAGCAGTTCACAGTTAATAACAAAAAACTGACCAGATATCATGATTTACAGAAGTCCTGTATATTACCAGCGCAGTTTAGCAAGACAGTCATCATTCAGTCTTACACGACATGGCACCATTTAACTCTTCTTCACAGCTATTTTTTTATGAACCCCAAACTAGATTCTTCTTGACCCCAGTACCACTAAAATAGCACGCACGATCTTTGATAACACCAGCCATAGATTCGTCACTATCCATCCACGCGCAAAGATCCCAACAATCACTGTCCTAACATCGTAAAACAGGAACTCGAAATCTGGCCCGTGACTCCGCACCCAGAAAGTGACCCTGCCGAACCTACGACGAGGCGATCGATCGATCCACGATCCTGCCACTCTATAACATAGCGAGGGACGCGCGCGGGGCGTACCGATGGGGACGAAGGGGTTCTTGACGGGCTTCTTCCCCTCGAACGGGAACTCGTCCAGCTGCGGCATCGGCGGTGGCCGCGCGCTGCTTCCTGCGGCGGCGCCGGAGCCCTTCTCCATTCGCGTCGCCTGGGAGGAAAAGGGGGGAGGGGGGACGCTTTTCCGAACAGCGGTTTTGCAGGGAGGAGGAGGAGGCCGCCGGTGGGTTCCGCCGCTCTTTGGATGGTCAGGGGCGGTTGTAGGGCCGTCCGATTGGGATCCGAGGGTGCGGGTTCATTGGGGTTAGTCGGGGAAAGGGAAACGTGTATGTGGTGTCAGACGTGCCAACCGAGCTGGTGGAGCCCGGAGGGATTTGACCTTTCTCTTTTCTTTTCAGTTTTGGCTAATTCTCGTTTATCTCAGCTCTAGAAAAACTCAACCGTGGGGCTCCTTTTTTTTTAGATTGGATTCTTGGTCATTTTTCCTAAGTTGGTCATTTGTTTCGCATGATTCCCTTTGAAAATTTTCCTTAGGATTTTTTTTGCGGGAAAAGAATTGTATTACTCAATGATCAAGTTCTTACAATCATCATGAACAATTCTCAACACTTCCTCCGGGCCCGATCCAACCCAAGTAATAGTTGGGCCCTCAGTTCTAGCGAAACTAGCAAGTTTATCACTAGCTTTATTTTGACTACGAGGTACATGAGTAATACAAAACTTTCTAATACTCAACAGGTGCTTGATCTCACCCACCAAAGGGGCGTAAACTGAGCGGTCCATCTCCTCACAAGAAATCATTGACACAACATTGCTCGAATCCATCTCAACTTCAATTGGTAGGTCCGACCGCTGAATTGCAAAGGACAATCCTTCAATGCATGCACATAGCTCTGCTTCCAATGCATCTCTACAAGAAAACAAGGTTCTGCATGATGAGAAAATGATCGCCCCAGCGCTATCCCGCAGGATCATCCCGGCTCCCGCTCCATCTGATTCAGCAAAGGAACCATATGTGTTTAGTTTGACCCAGCCCCGCTTGGGAGGCTTCCACGGTGTATCTTGTACCGGATGCTTCACATGCTGCTCTGCACTACCATAGTTTATGCTTGCTTCCCCTTTTGCTGGATCCCAACAGTCACCAACCTGGATCCCAATCAATTCATCCAGGTACCTTTGGAGGAAACACACCGACACAGACATGGGAGGGGCCGGTTTGGCATGTGTTACCTCATTGCGTATGTACCAGCATCTCCAAAAGATTAGCAAAATCATGCATCGCTGAGTATCACTCAGTTGGGCAAGCGCATTGAGGAGCCACTCCTTCCCCGAGTTTTGAAATGATAACAGCTCGGGAATCTGCCATATGGTGGACATCTGCTCATATAAGTCCTGACCAAACTGACACCTAATAAAAGGATGGAAATTATCTTCCTCCTCCATGCCACAGAGAGGACATGCACTACTCAACTCCAAACCAATCATGTGTTTATTCTTCCAAGTGGGTAGTGAATCAACTGACAATCTCCATGCAAAGTTACGTACTGTAGGGGGGACGTTGCACTTCCATATATATTGCCAGCACGAACGATTACCGTCCGGCGACGAACTAGACGCCACAACAGTGGCCCTGTTAGCCTCCTCAAACGCTAGATTATACGCCGACTTAACCGTAAACCTGCCAAGCTTCTCTGGACCCCATGCAATAACGTCGTCCCCAAGCCTAGGGGATGCTCTGATTTTCAATATTTCCTTCACATTCGCTGGTACAAAGAATCGTTGCAGTACCTCCAAGTTCCAAGATCCGTTATCATTTAGTAGTCCAGCCACAAACCGAATACGACACCGACCCCGTTGCGATACTGGTTTGTAAGAGAATGGTCTCGGGATCCAGTTATCTCTCCACACCCTAATATTGCGCCCATTCCCAACTCTCCATATCAAACCTTTCTTCAAAAGATCAAGACCATGAGATATCGCAAGCCATGAAGAAGAAGCATTGCCTAAGAATACTGTGTCCTCCAAATTGCCACTGGGGTAATATCTCGCCTTCAGAACTTGCGCGCACAAGCTTTCAGGTTTCGTCAACAAACGCCACGCCTGCCGGGCTAGCAATGCTTGATTGAACATCCGGAAGTCCCGGAAACCAGCACCCCCTTTGTTCTTTAGCTGTAGCAGGTGATCCCAGCCTCTCCAATGTACTTTCCTCTTTCCTTTACTAGAATCCCAATAGAAGTTCCTTACCATTCGTGTCAAATCATCACACACAGAGAAAGGTAGCTTGAAAACCCCCATGATGTATGTTGGCAATGCTTAAGCTACTGCTTTAATCAAGACCTCTCTTCCTGGTTGCACCAATAGGCCGTCACCCCATTGGATCAGTCGCTTGGTTAGACTAGTTTGAATATTCTGAAATTTCCCCTTGAACATGCGTCCCTCGGGGGTTGGGAGGCCCAAATATTTTTCTTCAAACACCGTCGAAGTAACACCCAGAACATCTCGCACTTGCTCTTGTATCGCCCCTGGACATGCAACACCAAAAAATATTGAGCATTTGTTGAAGTTCAAACTTTGCCCCGTAGCACTCTCATACATGAGCAAAGCTGCCTTAACATTCTCTGCTTGTTCACTAGTAGCCTCAAAGAACAGCAAGGTATCATCAGCAAATAACAGATGTGATGATATACCCGAAGCTCTTCTGCAAACTCTCACTGGTGTTATACTACCAGCTGAAACCTTACTCTTTAAGATCGCTGATAACCCATCCGCAATAAACAAAAATAGGAATGGAGATAGAGGGTCGCCTTGCCGAAGCCCACGCGATGGTGCAGATGAATCCAAGAGGGTCCCGTTTAATTTAACACGATATCTCACCGATGTGACACAAGTCATAATACAGTCAATCCATCGCTGAGTGAAACCCCGCTTTTGCATCACCTGCTCCAAGAAAACCCAATACACTCTGTCATAAGCTTTTGATAAGTCCAGCTTGTATGCACAAAAACTCTTCGTAGGATCCTTCTCCTGTTTGATGTAATGTAAACATTCGAAGGCCACAAGAGCATTATCTGTGATCATCCTGCCTGGCATAAAGGCACTTTGTTCCGGAGAAACCAGAGTGTCTAGGAGTGGCCTAAGACGATTCACCAAGCACTTCGAAATCACCTTATAAATTACATTACAGAGACTAATGGGCCTATAGTCAGAAATCTTTGCAGGGTTAGAATTTTTAGGAATCAGAACAATGGATGTAGAGTTTACCCCTTCCGGCATAATTCCAGTGACAAAAAGGTCCTTAACCGCTGCAATCACGTCGTCTCTGACAGTGCTCCAATTCCGCTGAAAAAACCTCGCTGGGAAGCCATCTGGCCCCGACGCCTTAAGTGGCCCAATTTGGAACATTGAGTCCGCTATCTCCTTATCAGAAAAGGCCGCACACAATTTAGCATTATCCTCCTCCGTCAGCATTGGCTCCGATTTTATCTACAATCTAATTTGAAAGAAAATTTCAATCCTCTTGGGAGAATTATGTTGTTTCGTTTGTGTTGTCAAACATCCTTTGATCCAAATTCATGTAGTGTTCTAATCTATAGGATCAAGTGGACACGCCACTTGAATCACGCGCTTCTTTCTTTCTTGCAATTCCTGCGAACAACGAGGCTTAAAATTCATATCATCGTCAAAAAAGAAAGAAAGATAAGATTTGCATCTTTAAAGGCGTGCGACTTGTAAACATGTTACCTGAAAGTGCAAATGATTGAAAGTTGATGAGAAAATTCAAAAGTTAAAGTATAATTGATATTAAACAAAATTTAGACCAACATACTAATAGGCAACCCTATTATTTTAGGATGTCGATATTCACCACACGTGTGGCACAATGAACACCAGACCACACGACTCGTTCGGTCGTACCCAGGAGCCAGCCCACACGATCCTGTGTGGGCAAACATTAAAACTACCCACACGTTCGGGCGCAGCTACGACGGTCCACACGATCATGTGTGGCAACTGCTCATCCCCACCCAGTGAGCGCGAACGCGTGTGTAATTAACTTTAGTTGCCATGTGTAATTAACTGTAGTTGCCATATCTAATTACTGTAATTGCCATGCATGATTACCTTTAATTGCCATGTATCATTAAATATAGTTGCTATGTGTAACTAATTAGAGTTGCCACGTGTGGTAAAACCATAGTTGCCATGTATGGTTAACCATAGTTGTTGTGTATGATTAACTAGTTGCCACATATGCACAACTATACTTGCCATCTATCACCATGCGAGCGTCGTGCGGGCGAAGAGCAGTTTCACCCACACGTTCGGGCGAGCATCGTGTGTCCGTTCGGGTGAGGAGCGCCCACACGTGTGGCACTAAATGATAACACCCACACGACGCTCGGTGCTTACGTGGCTCTTGACCCAGATGACAATTGCCGCAATATTCATGCAAATGAATCGAACGGCATCGACTGCATTTGCGCCATGTTGATAAGTGCCACGCGCGTGGGTGTTATCATTTAGGTTATTTTAAATGATAACTATAAGTTGTGGATCATCTCATCTCATAAATATTTTTTTCCTCAAAGGTTGAGCAAGATCCAATTTTAGTTCATGACCTCAAAAACAAAAGAAATTTGCTCCTAATGTCAACACTAGTCCATTCCCAAAAACCCATTCCAAAATTTAATTGTCAAAAAATTCTGGATTTGGGAGGGTGTCATAAAACCCATCCCAACACTTAATTCCCCCAAAGTTTTCCTTTGCTATTTCTTATCCTTTGGCAAACACAAACCCCATTTCAACTACTTTTCCATAAAGTTAAAACCTTGATATTTATATGATGCAAACATTTCAATAAAATTTCAAACTCAATATAAAAAGACAAATTCAGACACAACATGTGGTCCAAATGAAGCAGATATTCCAAATAAACAAATGAAACTGATGGGGGAACGAATCATGAAAATAAAAAAAATTCCTACGAACACCCAAGATCTAATCTAGGAGATGCAAAGCAACGAGAGGGGAGTGTGTCTACATACCCTTGTAGACCGAAAGCCAGGACTGGTGCCCCTGGCCCAATAAGGCCAGGGCGCACCCCCTACATCCCATGCACGCCCTAGGGGCTAGTCGAATCCTTCCGTGGACTTTCGGACCCCTCCGGAACCCTCTGGAATCTTCCGGTGACTTCCCGGTACAATATCGAAAAAACCCGACTTTTCCCGAAACCTCGACAACAACTTTCCATATATAAATCTTTACCCCGGAACTCCTCGTGATGCCTAGGGTCTCATCTGGGACTCCGAACAACATTCGATCACCAATAAAAATATCCCAATACCACTCTAGCGTCAACGAACGTTAAGCGTGCGACCCTGCGGGTTCGAGAACCATGCAGACATGACCGGTACACCTCTCCAGTCAATAACTCATAGCGAGACCTGGGTGCCCATATTGGTTCCTACATATTCCATGAAGATCTTCATCGGTTGAACCACGATGTCGAGGATTCAGTTAATCCCGTATGCAATTCCCTTTGTCCGAGGATATGTTACTTTCCCGAGATTCGATCATCGGTATCTCCATACCTAGTTCAATCTCGTTACCGGTAAGTCTCTTCACTCGTTTCATAATACAAGATCCCATGAATAAACTCATTAGTCACATGAAGCTTCTTGTGATGTTGTATTATTGAGAGGGCCCAAAGATATCTCTCCGTCATATGGAGTGACAAATCCCAGTCTCGATCCATGCAACTCAATAGACACCTTCGGAGATACCTGTAGAGCACCTTTATGATCACCTAGTTACGAAGTGACGTACGATAGCACACAAGGTATTCCTCTGGTGTCCGGGAGTGACATGATCTCATGGTCCAAGGAACAGATACTTGACATGAAGAAAGCTGTAGCAAATAACTAAGTGATATGATCTAATGCTAAGCTTACGGTTGGGTCTGTCCATCACATCATTCTCCTAATGATGTGGTCCCATTATCAAATGAAACTCATGTCTATGGTTAGGAAACCTTAACCATCTTTGATCAACGAGCTAGTCTAGTAGAGGCCTACTAGGGACACAGTGTTGTTTATGTATTCACACATGTATTTAAGTTTCCGGTCAATAAATTCTAGCATGAATAATAAACATTTATCATGAACAAGGAAATAGGATAATAACCAATTTATTATTGCCTCTAGGGCATATTTTCAACAGTCTCCCACTTGCACTAGAGTCAATAATCTAGTTTACATCGTAATGAATCTAACACCCATGGAGTCTTGGTGCCGATCATGTTTCGCTTGTGGAAGAGGTTTAGTCAGCGGGTCTGCCACATTCAGATCTGTATGTACTTTGTAAAGTTTTGTGTCTCCATCCTTAATGTAATTATGAATGGAGTTGAAGCAACATTTGATGTGCTTGGTCTTCTTGTGAAACCCGGGCTCCTTGGCAATAGCAATGGCACTAGTGTTGGCACAATAGATAGTCATTAGATTCGATGCACTAGGTATCACCCCTAGGTCGGATATGAACTCCTTCATCCAGACTCCTTGCACTGCTTTTGAAGTAGCTATATATTCCACTTCACCTGTAGATCTCGCAACGGCGCTCTGCTTGTAACCGCACCAACCGACTGCTCCACCATTTAAAATAAATATGTATCCGATTTGTGACTTTGAGTCATCCGGATTACTGTCAAAGCTAGCATCGGATTAACCCTTTACGACGAGCTCTTCATCACCTCCATAAACGAGAAACATGTCCTTAGTCCTCTTTAGGAACTTAAGGATATTTTGACTGCTGTCCAGTGATCTACTCCTGGATCACTCTGGTACCTACCTACCAGACTTATGATTTCAGCTACGATTGGATCGAAGGTTGCATCAAGAGCACCCAGTAGCTTGTTGACCACATCCCTATCGGTGATATCTGTTACTCCTCGTTGATGAATTCTTTCAACAATATTGGTCAACCGATCAGTGAGTTCCATAGCACTTTCCTTATGAAGACTTCTGAAACCAGCAAACATGGCACGAAGCATTTCAGAGTGAGGATCTGTTCTAGTAATGAATTCTTTATGAGCATTTTTATGGCATCTTGATAACCCACAAGTATAGGGGACCGCAACAGTTTTCGAGGGTAGAGTATTCAACCCAGATTTATTGATTCGACACAAGGGAACCAAAGAATATTTGCAAGTATTAGCAGCTGAGTTGTCAATTCAACCACACCTGGAGATTAATTATCTGGGGCTAAGTGATCAGTACCAAGTAGTATGATAGTTTTGATAGTAGTAGCAACAACAATAGTAACGGTAACAGTGATAGCAATGATTTTGTAGCAAGTGCAATAGTAACAGTAGCAGTAGTAGCTTAGCAGAAACAATATAAGAGAAATTCGCAGGCATTGGATCGGTGAGTTCGTTGGATGATGTTCATCATATAACAGTCATAACCTAGGGTGATACGGCACTAGCTCTAGTTCATAAATATAATGTAGGCATGTATTCTGTAAATAGTCATACGTGCTTATGGAAAGAACTTGCATGACATCTTTTGTCCTACCCTCCCGTGGCAGCGGGGTCCTATTGGAAACTCAGGGATATTAAGATCTCCTGTTAATAGAGAACCGGAACAAAGCATTAACACACAGTGAATACATGAACTCCTCAAACTACGGTCATCATCGGGAAGTGTCCCGATTTCTGTCACTCTGGGGTTGCCGGCTCATAACACGTAGTAGGTGACTATAACTTGCAAGATTGGATCTAGAACATAGATATAATGGTGATAACATAAATGGTTCAGATATGAAATCATGGCACCCGGGCCCAAAGTGACAAGCATTAAGCATGGCAAAGTCATAGCAACATCAATCTCAGAACATAATGGATACTAGGGATCAAGCCCTAATAAAACTAACTCAATTACATGATGAATCTCATCCAACTCCTTACCGACCAACAAGCCTACAAAGGAATTACTCACTCCCGGTGAGGAGCATCATGGAATTGGTGATGGAGAAGAATTGGTGATGACGAAGATCGAAGATCCCCCCTCTCCGGAGCCCCAAACGGACTCCAGATCCGACCTCCCGATGAAGAACAGGAGGTGGCGGCGGCTCCGTCTCGTGAAACACGATAATTCTTCCTCCCTCATTTTTTCTCCGAAAATGTGGTTTTATAGTATCAGGGTTGAGGTCTGCGGGGCCACCAGGTGGGGATAACCCACCTAGGCGTGCCTGGAGGGGGGGGGCGCCCTGGTGGGTTGTGCCCACCCAGGTGCCCCCCTCCGGTGGTTCTTGGCTCCAGAAATTATCTTTTATTGTATAAAAAGTTTCGTTCCAATCTGAGAACTTTTATTTCTGCAAAAAAACAACACCATGGTAGTTCTGCTGAAAACAGCGTCAGTCCGGGTTAGTTTCATTCAAATCATGCAAATTAGAGTCCAAAACAAGAGGAAAATCGTTAGGAAAAATAGATACGACGGAGATGTATCACATCCCAGAGTTGCTTTGCAGTGTCAAGCTTTTGGAACCGAATGAAAATGTCTTTCGAGATACTTTCACAGTTAATATCTTTTGCTTGTGCATTCAATCGCAGTATAGCTTTGTCATCAGAATTTGGAGCATCAGGGTGCTGAATGGTGTATCCATTTTCCACAATCTGCCAAAGTTCTATGTTGATGGCTTGAAGTCTGATTCTCATTCTCTCTTTCTAGTAGACATAGTCATTTCCATCAAACATAGGAAACCTTTCAGACTGCGAGGATCTACCTGCATATGACGTACTCAAAACTTCAAGGTTGTTAGACCTTTAATAAAGAGAGATAGAGAGAACCTGCTCTGATACCAATTGTTAGGACCGAGAGTATGTCGACCAGGGGGGAGTGAATGGGAGATTAAAACATTCTTGCGAATGTTATGAACTAATCCCAAACACAGCAGCGGAAATAAGGTTCGGTAGAAATGAACTTAAACAAGCACGTTATTGAGAAACATATCTCTCGAAGTAGGAAGCAGTAATGGTTCGAGCATAGGATATCATAGGTTTGACAATAATGATGGTAATGCAACATGCGAACAAATGCAGTAGCATGAGAGAAAACAAGGTATGAATTACGAAGGAAAAGCACGAGAAAGGACAATGACGAGGTGAATGAAAGTGACACAGGGAGATCATGCCAGTCTTAATAAGATAAGTGCGAAGAGAAATTTATACGACTGGATGACTAAACTGAATGATGAGAATGCAAATTGGTGAGCAACAAACTTTAACAGATGGGAACGATAGAGATGATAGAAACGAATAGTATGCAATAGTCAATGATTGATCAGATAAACCATTGTCACAGAGCACGAAAGTAAACTGTTGAAGGTAGTGCAGTAAGGTAAAGTGAACCAGTGGTGCTTGATGGCGACAGATGAATTTGGTAGACCGGTTCGCCCTTCTCCCAAAGGACTATGTCTGGTTGGAAGGGTTGTGATTTAACACAGAAGATAAACTCTCTTCTCCCTATTCTCCTTCAACTCGGAGCTGATCAGACTCCAGTTGATTTCACTCGTGGTAGATACTTATCGGCGATCTCCAAACCTTCGGCAGACCTCTTCACGAACCACAATGACTCTTGGTTGTTGAAGATCTTGCTCGGTGAAGATAATAACTCTTCAACACTCGAGCCGACACCTATCTTTCTAGAGAGTGCATAGCTCTCAAGAGTAATAGGTACAAGAACTCTTAACTCAGAACTACTGTGATGCTCAACCACTGTCTAAGTTTTGGCTCTTGTTTTTTTATCTCTCGGTGGATCCTAAACTTAAATCACTCAGAGAGGGGATGCCCAGTCAATCTTCTCAGAATTCTTAAGTGGAGCAGCCAACGGGCAATGTTGGAGCGGGGTGGCTATATATAGCCGCAGCCTTCCCTGAAGGGAAAAAGACCAAATTGGACATGTGGAGTAGCCAATGGCCGAACGGCACGAGTCCAACGTTCGAAAATTGAGCACACCGGTAACATTCCTTGCAGAGCAAGTAATGCTAACACCCCAGTTCGAAAGATATCTCCTGTAGCATGAAGAACAACGTCTACTGCTGGCAGGTAATCATCCGAAACATAGAGAGATTTCTCTCAGTCTTGCATAGGTTTTGGGATAAGCATCACAGCGGATCTAAGCTTCGAGAACCTATACCCCTCTTAATAGTACGGAGGCCCTATGACTCAAATGAATGATAGAAGAACAATGAAATGAATACTGCGTCTTCACTTTGTCTTCGACTTCCATTCGCTGCAGTCAGTTTCCTTCGGACAGAATCTCCGAACCAATTGCTTCATATCAGCAAGATGTTCTCGAGGGGTTAACTCCTTCACATTAATCTTCTTGCCTACATGTTTTCAACAGATGTAACTCATTCTTCTCTGCAACGCAGATATTCTTTGGTGAAGTTCCTTGAACTTGGCACAGGAGACAACATTCTCTTCGGTTCTGCATGGACTATTTCTCTCTGTGTGCACTAGCAAACAAATCAGTCCATGCCTGTTTCTATCAACAATCTCCAAACACAAGAGGGCAAATATTGCACCAACAACCACGATGTCGAGGATTCAGTTAATCTCGTATGCAATTCCCTTTGTCCAGCAATATGTTATTTGCCCGAAGATTGGCTAAGGATGAGGTGACGATGCGCATGGGAAATGCTTCCAAAGTCGATGTGATCGCCGTCGACACGCTACCTCTACATCTACCTTCGAGATTAGTTTTAGACCTAAATAATTGTTATTTGGTGCCAGCGTTAAGCATGAACATTATATCTGGATCTTGTTTGATGCGAGACGGTTATTCATTTAAATCAGAGAATAATGGTTGTTCTATTTATATGAGTAATATCTTTTATGGTCATGCACCCTTGATGAGTGGTCTTTTTTTATTGAATCTCGATAGTAGTGATACACATATTCATAGTATTGAAGTCAAAAGATATAAGTTTAATAATGATAGTGCAACTTATTTTTGGACTGCCGTTTAGGTCATATTAGTGTAAAGCGCATGAAGAAACTCCATGCTGATGGGCTTTTGGAATCACTTGATGCTTGCGAACCATGCCTCATGGGCAAGATGACTAAGACTCCGTTCTCCAGAACAATGGAGCGAGCAACTGACTTATTGGAAATAATACATACTGATGTATGTGGTCCGATGAGTGTTGAGGCTCGCGGCGGGTATCTTTATTTTCTGACCTTCACAGATGATTTGAGCAGATATGGGTATATCTACTTAATGAAACATAAGTCTGAAATATTTGAAAAAGTTCAAGGAATTTCAGAGTGAAGTGGAAAATCATCGTAACAAGAAAACAAAGTTTCTACGATCTGATCGTGGAGATTAATATTTGAGTTATGAGTTTGGTCTTCATTTGAAACAATGTGGAATAGTTTCACAAC
Organism: Triticum aestivum; assembly: GCF_018294505.1. NCBI lineage: Eukaryota > Viridiplantae > Streptophyta > Magnoliopsida > Poales > Poaceae > Triticum > Triticum aestivum. Next base: position 312,074,665 of record NC_057808.1, on the reverse strand, counting down.
TCATGCCACCTGGAACACCACAGCGTAATGGTGTGTCCAAATGTCGTAACCGTACTTTATTGGATATGGTGCGATCTATGATGTCTCTTACCGATTTACCATTATCGTTTTGGGGTTATGCATTAGAGACAACTGCATTCACGCTAAATAGGGCATCATCTAAATCCATTGAGACGACACCATATGAACCGTGGTTTAGCAAGAAACCTAAGCTATCGTTTCTTAAAGTTTGGGGCTGCGATGCTTATGTGAAAAAGCTTCAACCTGATAAGCTCAGACCCAAATTGGAGAAATGCATCTTCATAGGATACCCAAAGGAAACTGTTGGGTACACCTTCTATCACAAATCCGAAGGCAAGATATTCGTTGCTAAGAATGGATCCTTTCTAGAGAAGGAGTTTCTCTCGAAAGAAGTGAGTGGGAGGAAAGTAAAACTTGATGAGGTAATTGTATCTTTTCCCAAATTGGAAAGTAGTTCATCACAGAAATCAGTTCCAGTGATGCCTACACCAATTAGTGAGGAAGTTAATGATGATGATCATGAAACTTTAGATCAAGTTACTACCGAACCTCGTAGGTCAAACAGAATATGTTCCGCACCAGAGTGGTACGGTAATCCTATTCTCGGAATCATGTTACTAGACCATGACGAACCTACGAACTATGAGGAAGTGATGATGAGCCCAAATTCCGCGAAATGGTTTGAGGCCATGAAATCTGAGATGGGATCCATGTATGAGAACAAAGTATGGACTTTGATTGACTTGCCCGGTGATCGGTGAGCCATTGAGAATAAATGGATCTTCAAGAGGAAGACATACGCTGATAGTAGTGTTACTATCTACAAAGCTTGAATTGTCGCAAAAGGTTTTCAACAAGTTCAAGGTGTTGACTACGATGAGATTTTCTCACTCGTATCGATGCTTAGAGTGTGTCCGAATCATGTTAGCAATTGCCACATTTTATGAAATTTGGCAAATGGATGTCAAAACTGCATTCCTTAATGGATTTCTCAAAGAAGAGTTGTATATGATGCAACCAGAAGGTTTTGTCAATCCTAAAGGTGCTAACAAAGTGTGCAAGCTCCAGCGATCCATTTATGGACTGGTGCAAGCCTCTCGGAGTTGGAATATACGCTTTGATAGTGTGATCAAAGCATATGGTTTTATACAGACTTGTGGTGAAGCCTGTATTTACAAGAAAGTGAGTGGGAGCACTACAACCTTTCTGATAAGTATATGTGAATGACATATTGTTGATTGAAATGATGTGGAATTTTCTGGAAAGCACAAAGGAGTGTTTGAAATGAGTTTTTCAAAGAAAGACCTCGGTGAAGCTGCTTACATATTGAGCATCAAGATCTATAGAGATAGATCAAGATGCTTGATAAGATTTTTCAATGAATACATACCTTGACAAGATTTTGAAGTAGTTCAAAATGGAACAGTCAAAGAAGGAGTTCTTGCCTGTGTTGCAAGGTGTGAAGTTGAGTAAGACTCAAAACCTGACCACGGCAGAAAAATAGAAAGAGAATGAAAGTCATTCCCTATGCCTCAATCATAGGTTCTATAAAGTATGCTATGTTGTGTACCAGACCTATTGTGTACCTCGCCATAAGTTTGGCAAGAGGGTACAATAGTGATCCAGGAGTGGATCACTGGACAGTGGTCAAAATTATCCTTAGTGGAATAAGAATATGTTTCTCGGTTATGGAGGTGATAAAGAGTTCGTCGTAAAGAGCTACGTCGATGCAAGCTTTGACACCGATCTGGATGACTCTGAGTCTCGATCTAGATACATATTGAAAGTGGGAGAAATTACCTAGAGTAGCCTCGTGCAGAGCATTGTAAACATAGAAATTTGCAAAATACATACGGCTCTGAATGTGGCAGATCCGTTGACTAAATTTATCTCACAAGCAAAACATGATCACACCTTAGTGCTCTTGGGTGTTAATCACATAGCGATGTGAACTAGATTATTGACTCTAGTAAACCTTTTGAGTGTTGATCACATGGCGATGTAAACTATGGGTGTTAATCACATGGTGATGTGAACTATTGGTGTTAAATCACATGGCGATGTGAACTAGATTATTGACTCTAGTGCAAGTGGGAGACTGAAGGAAATATGCCCTAGAGGCAATAATAAAGTTATTATTTTATTTCCTTATATCATGATAAATGCTTATTATTCATGCTAGAATTGTATTAACCGGAAACTTGATACATGTGTGAATACATAGACTAAACAAAGTGTCCCTAGTATGCCTCTACTAGACTAGCTCGTTAATCAAAGATGGTTAAGTTTCCTGACCATAGACATGTGTTGTCATTTGATGAACTGGGTCACATCATTAGGAGAATGATGTGATGGACAAGACCCATCCGTTAGCTTAGCATAATGATCATTTAGTTTATTGCTATTGCTTTCTTCATGACTTATACATGTTCCTCTGACTATGAGATTATGCAACTCCCGAATACCGGAGGAACACTTAGTGTGCTATCAAACGTCACAACGTAACTGGGTGATTATAAACATGCTCTACAGGTGTCTCCGATGGTGTTTGTTGGGTTGGCATAGATCGAGATTAGGATTTGTCACTCCGATTGTCGGAGAGGTATCTCTAGGGCCCTCTCGGTAATGCACATCACAATAAGCCTTGCAAGCAATGTGACTAATGAGTTAGTTGCGGGATGATGCATTACGGAACGAGTAAAGAGACTTGCCGGTAACGAGATTGAACTAGGTATGGTGATACAGACGATCGAATCTCGGGCAAGTAACATACCGATGACAAAGGGAACAACGTATGTTGTTATGCGGTTTGATCGATAAAGATCTTCGTAGAATATGTAGGAACCAATATGAGCATCTAGGTTCCGCTATTGGTTATTGACCGGAGATGTGTCTCGGTCATGTCTACATAGTTCTCGAACCCGTAGGGTCCACACGCTTAACGTTCGATGACGATTCGTATTATGAGTTTATGTGATTTGATGTACCAAAGATTGGTCAGAGTCGCGGATGAGATCACGGACATGACGAGGAGTCTCGAAATGGTCGAGACATAAAGATTGATATATTGGACCATGCTATTCGGACAACGGAATTGTTCCTGATGGTTTCGGATAAAACCGGAGTGCTGGAGGGGTTACCGGAACCCCCCGGGGAAGTAATGGGCCTTAGTGGGCCATAGGGGAGAGAGGGGGTAGCAACCAGGAGGTGGCGCACGCCCCCCGCAAGGGGAGTCCGAATAGGACTAGGGGAAGGGGGCGTGGCCCCTCTTTCCCTCTCCCTCTCCCTCTCCTTCCTTCTTCTCCTACTTGGACTAGGAAAGGGGGGGGATTCCTACTTGGAGTAGGACTCCCCCCTTGGGTGCGCTTTATGACCCACAAGTATAGGGGATCAATCGTAGTCCTTTCGATAAGTAAGAGTGTCGAACCCAACGAGGAGCAGAAGGAAATGACAAGCGGTTTTCAGTAAGGTATTCTGTGCAAGCACTGAAATTATCGGTAACAGATAGTTTTATGATAAGATAATTCGTAATGGGTAACAAATAACAAAAGTAAACAAGGTGCAGAAAGGTGGCTCAATCCTTTTTGTAGCAAAGGACAAGCCTGTACAAACTCTTATATAAAGGAAACCGCTCCCGAGGACACATGGGAATTATCGTCAAGCTAGTTTTCATCATGCTCATATGATTCGCGTTCGTTACTTTGATAATTTGATATGTGGGTGGACCGGTGCTTGGGTACTGCCCTTCCTTGGACAAGCATCCCACTTATGATTAACCCCTCTCGCAAGCATCCGCAACTACGAAAGAAGAATTAAGGTAAACCTAACCATAGCATGAAACATGTGGATCCAAATCAGCCCCTTACGAAGCAACGCATAAACTAGGGTTTAAGCTTCTGTCACTCTAGCAATCCACCATATACTTATTACTTCCCAATGCCTTCCCCTAGGCCCAAATAATGGCGAAGTGTCATGTAGTCGACGTTCACATAACACCACTAGAGGAAAGACAACATACATCTCATCAAAATATCGAACGAATACCAAATTCACATGACTACTTATAACAAGACTTCTCCCATGTCCTCAGGAACAAACGTAACTACTCACAAATCATATTCATGTTCATAATCAGAGGGGCATTAATATGCATAAAGGATCTGAACATATGATCTTCCACCGAATAAACCAACTAGCATCAACTACAAGGAGTAATCAACACTACTAGCAACCCACAGGTACCAATCTGAGGTTTTGAGACAAAGATCGGATACAAGAGATGAACTAGGGTTTGAGAGGAGATGGTGCTGGTGAAGATGTTGATGGAGATTGACCCCCTCCCGATGAGAGGATCGATGGTGATGACGATGGTGACGATTTCCCCCTCCCGGAGGGATGTTTCCCCAGCAAAACAGCTCTGCCGGAGCCCTAGATTGATTCCGCCAAGGTTCTGCCTCGAGATGTCTACGCTTCATCCCGAAAGCTTCCTTCCTATTTTTTCCAGGGCAAAAGACACCTTATACCAGAAGATGGGCATCGGGGGGCTTCCAGGTGGCCCACGAGGCAGGGGGCGCGCCCAGGGGGGTAGGGCGCGCCCTCCACCCTCGTGGACAGTGGGTGGCCCCCTCTGGTGCTTTCTTCGCCCAATATTTTTAATATATTCCAAAACTAACTTTCGTGGAGTTTCAGGACTTTTGGAGTTGTGCAGAATAGGTCTCTAATATTTGCTCCTTTTCCAGCCCAGAATTCCAGCTGCCGGCATTCTCCCTCTTCATGTAAACCTTGTAAAATAAGAGAGAAAAGGCATAAATATTGTGACATAATGTGTAATAACAGCCCATAATGCAATAAATATTGATATAAAAGCATGATGCAAAATGGACGTATCAACTCCCCCAAGCTTAGACCTCGCTTGTCCTCAAGCGGAAGCCGATATCGAAAAATATGTCCACATGTTTAGAGATAGAGGTGTCGATAAAATAAAATACGGACATGAGGGCATCATGATCATTCTTAGAACAGCAACATATATATATATTGTCATATGATTTCTTATGCTAAAGTAACAATCTATTCACAATGTAAAGTATGAATCAGAAACTTCATTGAAAACTAACAAACTATAATCTCAGTCATTGAAGCAATTGCAATTTATCATAACATCGGAAAGAGTCAATATAAGAGCTTTTCAGCAAGTCCACATACTCAACTATCATTTAGTCTTTCAATTGCTAACACTCACGCAATACTTATGGGTATGAAGTTTTAATCGGACACAGAGAAAGATAGGGGCTTATAGTTTTGCCTCCCAACCTTTTACCTCAAGGGTAACATCAACAATAATGCTTTATGAAGACCCACATCCAATTGGATATATATATATCAGGATCTTTCCAACACATAGTGCTTGCCAAAGGATAAAGTGTAAAAAGGAAAGGTGAAGATCACCATGACTCTTGTATAAGGTATAAGACAAAAATAAAAGATAGGCCCTTCGCAGAGGGAAGCAGAGGTTGTCATGTGCTTTTATGGTTGGATGCACAAAATCTTAATGCAAAACAGCAAAAGAACGTCACTTTATATTGCCACTTGTGATAGGGACCTTTATTATGCAGTCTGTCGCTTTTATTTCTTCCATATCACAAGCTCGTATAAAGCTTATTTTCTCCACACTAATAGATCATACATATTTAGAGAGCAATTTTTATTGCTTGCAACAATGACAACTTACTTGAAGGATCTTACTCAATCCATAGGTAGATATGGTGGACTCTCATGGCAAAACTGGGTTATATTTGGAAGCACAAGTAGTATCTCTACTTGGTGCAAACAATTTGGCTAGCATGAGGGGAAAGGCAAGCTCAACATGTTGGATGATCCATGACAATATAATTTATTTCGGATATAAGAAAACATAACCCATTACGTTGTCTTCCTTGTCCAACATCAACTTTTTAGCATGTCATATTTTAATGAGTGCTCACAATCATAAAAGATGTCCAAGATAGTATATTTATATGTGAAAACCTCTCTTTCTTAATTACTTCCTATTAATTGCAACGATGACCAAAACTATGTTTGTCAACTCTCAACAACTTTTATTCATCATACTCTTTATATGTGAAGGCATTACTCTCCATAAGATCAATATGATCCCTTTATTTCTTTTTATTCTTTTTTTTTCTTTTATTCCCTCAAGATCATAGCAAGATAGCAAAGCCCTCGACTCAAAACTAATCTTTATTATATATATAGCTCACGGACTCGATTACATAGATAAGGATCAACACAAAAACTCAAAGCTAGATCATACTAAACTTTATTCTACTAGATCAAGATATAACCTAAATGATCGAACTAAGAAAAACGGTAAAGATAGAAGTGTGATGGTGATATGATACCGGGGCACCTCCCCCAAGCTTGGCAGTTGCCAAGGGGAGTGCCCATACCCATGTGATTATGTCTCTTTCTTCGGAGGTGGTGATGATGGAGTTGTTGATGATGGTGTGTCGCACATCGAGCGTAGGAGATCCTCCAACTTGCGGATAATGCCCTTGAGTGCGGTGATATGCTCTTGCAACAAAAGATTTTCACGTGTGAGATACTTATTTTGTATGCGAGTTAGCTCAATCATCTTGAAAGCTTCAATCTTAGTTGGGGTGAGATGATTGTAGTAAGGTTGAGGGAAGCCTTCTTCTTCTACTGTCGGGACTTGCTCCTTTGCGACCTCCTTGATCTTCTCACCTTCCTTAATTTCCCCGATTTCTTCTCGCTTTGTTTCTATCTTCATTAGCCAAGCATCGTCGCCCGCGTTGTTGGAGGAGGAGGACGACGACATGATGCCTGGCCTTGAAAACTCTGGCAGAAAACAGCTCGGAACAAGCACAGGAGATATTTGCGTGGTACGGTGGTCAAAACCTTTGGGAGATTATATAATGAATTTTTACCGACCAAAGGACGTATCATGCAAGAAAACGGAGTCCGGAGAGCACATGAGGTGCCCACGAGGCAGGGGGGTGCGCCCAGGGGGTAGGGTGCGCCCTCCACCCTCGTGGATGCCTCTTGTCCTTCCCGGACTACTTCTTATTTTTCTATTTTCTTAAATATCCCTAAACGAAAAATTGCTACTAGAACTGTTTTGGAGTCAGTTTACTTACCGTACCACATACCTATTCCTTTTCGGAGTCTAAAACGTTCTGGAAAGTGTCCCTTATGTACTCCTCTAGGCTTACGGTTTCAATAACATCAATTTCAATATTTATGGGATTACCTGAGATATAATGTTTGATTCTTTGACCGTTCACCACCTTTGGATTTATGCCTTCGAAGTTGTTGATTTTTATGGCATCGGAACGATAGACCTCCTCGATAACGTAGGGACCTTCCCATTTAGAGAGAAGTTTTCCTGCAAAAAATCTTAAATGAGAGTTGTATAACAAAACATAATCACCTAGATTAAACTCACGCTTTTGTATCCTTTTGTCATGCCATCTTTTAACTTTTTCTTTAAACAGTTTGGCATTCTCATAGGCCTGGGTTCTCCACTCATCAAGTGAGCTAATGTCAAATAGTCTCTTCTCACCGGCAAGTTTGAAATCATAATTGAGCTCTTTAATGGCCCAATATGCCTTATGTTCAGTTCGAGAGGTAAGTGACATGCTTTTCCATAAACCATTTTATACGGAGACATACCCATAGGATTTTTATATGCAGTTCTATAGGCCCCATAATGCATCATCAAGTTTCTTGGACCAATTCTTTCTAGATCTATTAACAGTCTTTTGCAAAATTAATTTAATTTCTCTATTACTCAATTCTACTTGACCACTAGACTGTGGGTGGTATGGAGATGCAATTCTATGATTAACATCATACTTAGCAAGCATTTTACGAAAAGCACCATGAATAAAACGTGAACCACCATCAGTCATTAAGTATCTAGGGACTCCAAACCTCGGAAAAATAACTTCTTTAAGCATCTTAATAAAGGTGTTATGATCAGCACTACTAGTTGGAATAGCTTCTACCCACTTAGTAACGTAATCAACAACAACTAAAATATGTGTATACCCATTAGAGGAAGGAAACGGTCCCATATAATCAAAGCCCCAAACATCAAATGGTTCAATAACAAGTGAATAGTTCATAGGCATTTCTTGACGTCTACTAATATTACCAATTCTTTGACATTCATCACAAGACAAGACAAACTTACGGGCATCTTTGAAAAGAGTAGGCCAATAAAAACCGGATTGCAATACCTTATGTGCAGTTCTATCTCCAGCGTGGTGTCCTCCATAAGCCTCGGAGTGACACTTGCGTAGGATCTGTTCCTGTTCATGCTCAGGTACACAACGTCTAATAACACCATCTACTCCTTCTTTATAAAGGTGTGGGTCATCCCAGAAGTAATGTCTTAAATCATAGAAAAACTTTTTCTTTTGCTGGTATGTGAAACTAGGTGGTATAAATTTAGCAACAATGTAATTAGCATAATCAGCATACCATGGAGCAGTACGAGAAGCATTTATGACAGCTAATTGTTCATCAGGAAAGCTATCATCAATAGGTAGTGGGTCATCAAGAACATTCTCTAACCTAGACAAGTTGTCTGCAACGGGGTTCTCAGCTCCCTTTCTATCAATAATATGCAAATCAAATTCTTGTAGCAAGAGAACCCATCTAATAAGTCTAGGTTTAGCATCTTTCTTTTCCATAAGATATTTAATAGCAGCATGATCAGTGTGAACAGTTACTTTAGAATCAACAATATAAGGTCTGAACTTATCACAAGCAAATACAACTGCTAAAAATTCTTTTTCAGTAGTAGCATAATTTCTCTGGGCACTGTCTAGAGTTTTACTAGCATATTGGATAACATTTAATTTCTTATCAACTCTTTGTCCTAGAACAACACCTACAGCATAATCACTAGCATCACACATAATTTCAAAGGGTAAATTCCAATCAGGTGGCTGAACAATAGGTGCAGAAATCAAAGCTTTCTTAAGTATTTCAAATGCTTCTACACAATCATCATCAAAGACAAAAGGAACATCTTTTTGTAAGAGATTAGTCAGAGGCCTAGAAATTTTTGAGAAGTCTTTAATGAACCTCCTATAAAAACCGGCATGACCAAGGAAACTTCTTATACCTTTGATGTCCTTAGGACACGACATCTTTTCAATAGCATCAACTTTAGCTTTATCAACTTCAATACCTCTTTCAGAAATTTTATGCCCCAAGACAATACCTTCATTAACCATAAAGTGGCACTTCTCCCAATTCAAGACAAGATTAGTTTCTTCACATCTCTGCAAGACTCGATCAAGGTTGCTTAAGCAATCATCAAAAGAAGTTCCATACACGGAGAAATCATCCATGAAAACCTCAACAATCTTTTCACAAAAGTCAGAGAATATAGCAGTCATACATCTTTGAAAGGTAGCAGGTGCATTACATAAACCAAAAGGCATACGTCTATAAGCAAAGGTACCGAAAGGGCAAGTAAAAGTGGTCTTATCCTGATCCTCTTTTGACACAGGTATTTGAGAGAAACCAGAATAACCATCTAGAAAGCAAAAATGTGTATGTTTGGATAATCTTTCTAGCATTTGATCAATAAAAGGTAAAGGGTAATGATCTTTTCTAGTAGCTTTATTTAATTTGCGGAAATCAATTACCATTCTATAACCTGTAACAATTCTTTGTGGGATCAATTCATCTTTATCATTAGGAACAACAGTAATACCTCCCTTCTTAGGGACACAATGGACAGGACTTACCCACTGACTATCAGCAACAGATAAATTATACCTGCCTCCAGAAGCTTTAGTATTTCATTTCTTACCACTTCTTTCATCTTAGGATTTAACCGTCGTTGGTGATCAACAACCGGTTTAGCGTCTTTCTCCAATTTTATTTTGTGCTGGCATAGAGTGGGACTAATGCCCTTAAGATCATCAAGAGTATATCCAATAGCAGCACGGTGCTTCTTCAGAGTTTTCAATAATTTCTCTTCTTCCTGCTCTGAAAGGTTAGCACTAATAATAACAGGATATATCTTCTTTTCATCAAGATAAGCATATTTAAGAGTATCAGGTAATGGTTTAAGCTCAAACACGGGATCACCCTTGGGTGGAGGAGGATCCCCTAGAATTTCAACAGGCAAGTTGTGTTTCAAAATAGGTCCCTGTTTAAAGAATACTTCATCTATTTCCCTTCTTTCATTCATAAACATATCATTTTCATGGTCTAGCAAATATTGTTCTAAAGGATCATTAGGAGGCACGGCAATAGAAGCAAGACCAATAATTTCATCTTTACTAGGCAATTCTTTATCATGGGGTTGTCTACGAAATTTAGCAAAATTAAAATCATGAGACATATCCCCTAAACCAACAGTAACAATATCCTTTTCGCAATCTATCCTAGCATTAACAGTATTCAAGAAGGGTCTACCAAATATAATGGGACAAAAGTCATCTTGTGGGGAACCAAGAACAAGAAAATCAGTAGGATATTTAACTTTCCCACACAAGACTTCAACATCTCTAACGATCCCAATTGGTGAAACAGTATCTCTATTGGCAAGCTTAATTGTAACATCAATATCTTCTATCTCAGCAGGTGCAATATCATGCATAATTTCTTTGTATAAGGAATGAGGTATTGCACTTGCACTAGCACCCATATCACATAAGCCATGATAACAATGATCTCCTATTTTAACAGAAACAACAGGCATGCCGACAACAGGTCTATGTTTATTTTTAGTATCGGGTCTAGCAATTCTAGCAGCTTCATTACAGAAGTAAATAACATGCCCATCAATATTATCAACCAAGAGATCCTTAACCATAGCAATACTAGGTTCAACTTTAATTTGCTCAGAGGGTGTAGATGTTCTAGCATTACTCTTACGAACCACAGTTGAAGCTTTAGCATGATCCTTTATTCTAACAGGGAAAGGTGGTTTCTCAATATAAGCGGTAGGAACAATAGGATCAACATTATAAGTGATAGTCTTTTCTTCAACTTTAATAGGTTCAACTACTTTTACTTCAATGGGAGGATGATATTTAAACCACTTCTCCTTAGGGAGATCAACATGAGTAGCAAATGATTCACAGAAAGAAGCTACTATCTCAGAGTCAAGTCCATATTTAGTGCTAAATTCACGAAAAACATCGGTATCCATAAAAGATTTAACACAATCAAACTTAGGTGTTATACCTGACTCCTTACCTTCGTCGAGTTCCCAATCTTCAGAGTTGCGTTTAATTCTTTCCAATAAATCCCATTTGAATTCAATAGTCTTCATCATAAAAGAACCAGTACAAGAAGTATCGAGCATGGAGCGATTATTGAGAGAAAGCCGAGCATAAATTTTTTGAATAATAATTTCTCTTGAGAGCTCATGATTGGGGCATGAATATAACATTGACTTAAGCCTCCCCCAAGCTTGAGCGATACTTTCTCCTTCGCGAGGCCAAAAATTATATATATAATTACGATCACGATGAACCAGATGCATAGGATAAAACTTCTGATGAAATTCCAATTTCAATCGGTTGTAGTTCCATGATCCAATATCATCACATAGCCTACACCATGTCAATGCCTTTCCCTTCAAAGATAAAGGGAAGACCTTCTTCTTGATAACATCCTCGGGCATACCTGCAAGCTTAAATAATCCACAAACTTCATCCACTTAGATTAGGTGCATATTGGGATGTAATGTTCCATCTCCTGTAAAAGGATTAGCTAGCAGTTTCTCTATCATACCCGAAGGAATTTCAAAGTAAACATTTTCAGTAGGTTCAGTATGTTGAGGAGCAACTCTTTGCTCTATCGGTCGGGGTGAAGATACCCCGAACAAGCCCCTCAAAGGATTATTTTCCATAATAACAAGTGACAGTAAATTTCAGCACACTATATAAATTTTTCCTTACCAAATTCCACCTACCAAAGGCACTTCACTCCCCGGCAACGGCGCCAGAAAAGAGTCTTGATGACCCACAAGTATAGGGGATCTATCGTAGTCCTTTCGATAAGTAAGAGTGTCAAACCCAATGAGGAGTAGAAGGAAATGACAAGCAGTTTTCAGTAAGGTATTCTCTGCAAGCACTGAAATTATCGGTAATAGATAGTTTTATGATAAGATAATTCGTAACGGGTAACAAATAACAAAAGTAAACAAGGTGCAGGAAGGTGGCCCAATCCTTCTTGTAGAAAAGGACAAGCCTGGACAAACTCTTATATAAAGGAAAGCGCTCCCGAGGACACATGGGAATTATCGTCAAGCTAGTTTTCATCATGCTCATATGATTCGCGTTCATTACTTTGATAATTTGATATGTGGGTGGACCGGTGCTTGGGTACTGACCTTCCTTGGACAAGCATCCCACTTATGATTAACCCCTCTCGCAAGCATCCGCAACTACGAAAGAAGAATTAAGGTAAACCTAACCATAGCATGAAACATGTGGATCCAAATCAGCCCCTTACGAAGCAACACATAAACTAGGGTTTAAGCTTCTGTCACTCTAGCAACCCATCATCTACTTATTACTTCCCGATGCCTTCCCCTAGGCCCAAATAATGGTGAAGTGTCATGTAGTCGACGTTCACATAACACCACTAGAGGAAAGACAACATACATCTCATCAAAATATCGAACAAATACGAAATTCACATGACTACTTATAACAAGACTTCTCCCACGTCCTTAGGAACAAACATAAATACTCGCAAATCATATTCATGTTCATAATCAGAGGGGTATTAATATGCATAAAGGATCTGAACATATGCTCTTCCACCGAATAAACCAACTAGCATCAACTACAAGGAGTAATCAACACTACTAGCAACCCACAGGTGCCAATCTGAGGTTTTGAGACAAAGATCGGATACAAGAGATGAACTAGGGTTTGAGAGGAGATGGTGCTGGTGAAGATTTTGATGGAGATTGACCCCCTCCCGATGAGAGGATCAATGGTGATGACGATGGTGATGATTTCCCCCTCCCGGAGGGATGTTTCCCCGGTAGAACAGCTCCGCTGGAGCCCTAGATTGATTCCGCCAAGGTTCTGCCTCGAGACGGTGGCGCTTCATCCCGAAAGCTTCCTTCCTATTTTTTCCAGGGCAAAAGACACCTTATACCAGAAGATGGGCATCGGGGGGCTTCTAGGTGGCCCACGAGGCAGGGGGCTCGCCCTGGGGGGTAGGGCGCGCCCTCCACCCTCGTGGACAGTGGGTGGCCCCCCTCTGGTGCTTTCTTCGCCCAATATTTTTAATATATTCCAAAACTGACTTTCATGGAGTTTCAAGACTTTTGGAGTTGTGCAGAATAGGTCTCTAATATTTGCTCCTTTTCCAGCCTAGAATTCCAGCTGCCGGCATTCTCCCTCTTCATGTAAACCTTGTAAAATAAGAGAGAAAAGACATAAATATTGTGACATAACGTGTAATAACAACCCATAATGCAATAAATATCGATATAAAAGCATGATGCAAAATGGACGTATCAGCGCCCTCTAGGGCCGACCGGCCTCCTCCCTCCCTCCTTTATATACGGGGGAGGGGGCACCCCATAGACAACAAGTTGATATTTAACTGCGTGTGGTGCCCCCCTCCACAGTTTTACACCTCGGTCATATCGCTGTAGTGCTTAGGCGAAGCCCTGCGCCGGTAACTTCATCATCACCGTCACCACTCCGTCGTGCTGATGGAACTCTCCCTCGGCCTCAACTAGATCAAGAGTTCGAGGGACATCACCGAGCTGAACGTGTGCAGATCACGGAGGTGCCGTGCGTTCGGTACTTGGATTGGTTGAATCGCGAAGACGTTCGACTACATCAACCGTGTTACTAAACGCTTCCGCTTTCGGTCTACGAGGGTACATGGACACACTCTCCCCGCTCGTTGCTATGCTTCTCCTAGATAGATCTTGCGTGATCGTAGGAATTCTTTTGAAATACTACGTTCCCCAACACCGTCGGTATTCGGGAGTTGCATAATCTCATAGTCAGAGGAACATGTATAAGTCATGATGAAAGCAATAGCAATAAAACTAAACGATCATTATGCTAAGCTAACGGATGGGTCTTGTCCATCACATCATTCTCTAATGATGTGACCCCGTTCATCAAATGACAACACATGTCTATGGTCAGGAAACATAACCATCTTTGGTTAACGAGCTAGTCAAGTAGAGGCATACTAGGGACACTCTGTTTTGTCTATGTATTCACATATGTACTAAGTTTCCGGTTAATACAATTCTAGTATGAATAATAAACATTTATCATGATATAAGTAAATATAAATAACAACTTTATTATTGCCTCTAGGGCATATTTCCTCCAGTCTCCCACTTGCACTAGAGTCAATAATCTAGTTCACATCGCCATGTGATTTAACACCAATAGTTCACATCACCATGTGATTAGTTCACATCGCCATGTGATTAATGCCCAAAGGTTTTTACTAGAGTCAATAATCTAGTTCACATCGCTATGTGATTAACACCCAAAGAGTACTAAGGTGTGATCATGTTTTGCTTGTGAGAGAAGCTTAGTCAATGGGTCTGTCACATTCAGAGCCGTATGTATTTTGCAAATTTTCTATGTCTACAATGCTCTGCATGGAGCTACTCTAGCTAATTTCTCCCACTTTCAATATGTATCCAGATTGAGACTCACAGTCATCCGGATCAGTGTAAAAGCTTGCATCGGCGTAACTCTTTACGATGAACTCTTTATCACCTCCATAACCGACAAATATCTCCTTAGCCTTCTAAGGATAATTTTGACCGCTGTCAAGTGATCCACTCCTGGATCAATATCGTACCCCCTTGCCAAACTCATGGCAAGGTACACAATAGGTTTGGTATACAACATAACATACTTTATAGAACCTATGGCTGAGGCATAGGGAATGACTTTCATTCTCTTTCTATTTTCTGCCATGGTCGTGTTTTGAGTCTTACTCAACTTTACACCTTGCAATACAAGCAAGAACTCCTTCTTTGACTGTTCCATTTTGAACTACTCCAAAAATCTTGTCAAGGTATGTACTCATTGAAAAATCTTATCAAGCGTCTTGATCTATCTCTATAGATCTTGATGCCCAATATGTAAGCAGCTTCACCGAGGTCTTTCTTTGAAAAACTCCTTTCAAACACTCCTTTATGCTTTCCAGAAAATTCTACATCATTTCCGATCAACAATATGTCATTCACATATTCTTATCAGAAAGGCTGTAGTGCTCCCACTCACTTTCTTGTAAATACAGGCTTCACCGCAAGTTTGTATAAAACTATATGCTTTGATCAACTTATCAAAGCATATATTCCAACTCCGAGATGCTTGCACCAGTCCATAGATGGATCGCTGGAGCTTGCACATTTTATTAGCACCTTTAGGATTGACAAAACCTTCTGGTTGTATCATATACAACTCTTCTTTAATAAATCCATTAAGGAATGCAGTTTTGATATCCATTTGTCAGATTTCATAAAATGTGGCAATTGCTAACATGATTCAGACAGACTTTAAGCATCGATATGAGTGAGAAAATCTCATCGTAGTCAACATCTTGAATTTGTCAAAAACCCTTTTCGACAAGTCGAGCTTTGTAGATAGTAACACTACTATCAGCGTCCGTCTTCCTCTTGAAGATCCATTTATTCTCAATGGCTTGCCGATCATCGGGCAAGTCCACCAAAGTCCACACTTTCTTCTCATACATGGATTCTATCTCAGATTTCATGGCCTCAAGCCATCTGTCGGAATCTGGGCTCATCATTGCTTCCTCATAGTTCATAGGTTCATCATGGTCTAGCAACATGACTTCCAGAACAGGATTACCATACCACTCTGGTGCGGATCGTACTCTGGTTGACAGGTTCGGTAGTAACTTGATCTGAAGTTTCATGATCATCATCATTAACTTCGTCACTAATTGGTGTAGGCATCACTGGAACTGATTTCAGTGATGAGCTACTTTCCAATTCGAGAGAAGGTACAATTACCCCATTAAGTTCTACTTTCCTCCCACTCACCTCTTTCGAGAGAAACTCCTTCTCTAGAAAGGATACACTCTTAGCAACAAAGATCTTGCCTTCGGATCTGTGATAGAAGGTGTACCCAACAGTTTATTTTGGGTATCCTATGAAGACACACTTCTCCAATTTGGGTTTGAGCTTATCAGGCTGGAACTTTTTCACATAAGCATCGCAACCCCAAACTTTAAGAAACGTCAGCTTAGGTTTCTTGCTAAACCACAGTTCGTACGGTGTCGTCTCGACGGATTTTTAGACGGTGCCCTATTTAACGTGAATGCAGCTGTCTCTAATGCATAACCCCAAAACGATAGTGGTAAATTGGTAAGAGACATCATAGATCACACCATATCTAATAAAGTACGGTTACGAAGTTCGGACACACCATTACGCTGTGGTGTTCTAGGTGGCGTGAGTTGCGAAACTATTCCACATTGTTTCAAATGAAGGCTAAACTCATAACTCAAATATTTGCCTCCGCGATCAGATCGTAGAAACTTTATTTTCTTGTTACGATGATTCTCAACTTCACTCTGAAATTCTTTGAACTTTTCAAATGTTTCGGACTTGTGTTTCATTAAGTAGATATACCCATATCTGCTCAAATCATCTGTGAAGGTCCGAAAATAACGATACCAGCCGCGAGCCTCAACACTCATCGAACCGCATACATCGGTATGTATTATTTCCAATAAGTCAGTGGCTCGCTCCATTGTTCCGGAGAACAGAGTCTTAGTCATTTTTCCCATGAGGCATGGTTCGCAAGCATCAAGTGATTCATAATCAAGTGATTCCAAAAGCCCACCGCCATGGAGTTTCTTCATGCGCTTTACACAAATATGACCTAAACGGCAGTGCCACAAATAAGTTGCACTATCATTATTAACCTTGCATATTTTGGCTTCAGTATTATGAATATGTGTATCACTACAATCGAGATTCAATAAACCATTCACCTTGGGTGTATGACCACAGAAGGTTTTATTCATGTAAACAGAATAACAATTATTCTTTGACTGAAATGAATAACCGTATTGCAATAGACATGATCCAATCATATTATGCTCAATGCAAACACCAAACAACATTTATTTTAGATTCAACACTAATCCCGAAGGTAAAGGGAGTGTGCGATGGTGATCTTATCAACCTTGGAATCACTTCCAACACACATCGTCACCTTGCCCTTAACTAGTCTCTGTTCATTTTGTAACTCCTGTTTTCAAGTTACTAATCATAGCAACTGAACCAGTATCAAATACCCAGGGGCTACTATGAATATTAGTAAAATACACAACAATAACATGTATACATATATACTTTTGTTCACTTTGCCATCCTTCACCTCCGCCAAGTATTTGGGGAAGTTCCGCTTCCAGTGACCATTTCCTTTGCAGTAGAAGCACTTAGTTTCAGGCTTGGGTCTAGCTTTGGGCTTCTTCATGGGAGTGGAAACTTGCTTGTCATTTTTCTTGAAGTTCCCTTTCTTTCCCTTGACCTTTTACTTGAAACTAGGGGTCTTGTCAACCATCAACACTTGATGCTTTTCTTGATTTCTACCTTCGCCGATTTCAGCATCGCGAAGAGCTCGGGGAATCGTTTTTGTCATCCCTTGCATATTATAGTTCATCACGAAGTTCCAGTAACTTGGTGATAATGACTAGAGAACTCTGTCAAGCACTATCTTATCTGGAAGATTAACTCCCACTTGATTCAAGCGATTGTAGTACTCAGACATTCTGAGCACATGCTCACTGGTTGAGCTATTCTCCTCCATCTTGTAGGCAAAAATACTTGTCAGGGGTCTCATACCTCTTGACTCGGGCATGAGTCTAAAATACCAATTTCAACTCTTGGAACATCTCATATGCTCCATGGCGTTTTAAAACATTTTTGAAGTCCCGGTTCTAAGCCGTAAAGCATGGTGCACTAAACTATCAAGTAGTCATCATACAGAGCTTGTCAAACGTTTATAACATCTGCATTTGCTCCTGCAATAGTTCTGTCACCTAGCGGTGCATCAAGGACATAATTCTTCTGTGCAGCAATGAGGATAATCCTCAGATCACGGACCCTAGTCCGCATCATTGCTACTATCATCTTTCAACTTAGTTTTCTCTAGGAACATATCAAAAATAAAACGGGGAGCTATACGCGAGCTATTGATCTACAACATAGATATGCAAATACTATCAGGACTAAGTTCATGATAAATTTAAGTTCAATTAATCATATTACTTAAGAATTCCCACTTAGATAGACATCCCTCTAGTCATCTAAATGATCACATGATCCATATATACTAAACCATGTCCGATCATCACGTGAGATGGAGTAGCTTTCAATGGTGAACATCAGTATGTTGATCATATCTACTATATGATTCACGTTCGACCTTTCGGTCTTAGTGTTCCGAGGCCATATCTGCATATGCTAGTCTCGTCAAGTTTAACCCGAGTATTTTGCATGTGCAAAACTAGCTTACACCCGTTGTATGTGAACGTAGAGCTTATCACACCCGATCATCACGTGGTGTCTCAGCACAAAGAACTGTCGCAACGGTGCATACTCAGGGAGAACACTTATACATTGAAATTTCAGTAAGGGATCATCTCATAATGCTACCGTCGTACTAAGCAAAATAAGATGCATAAAATATAAACATCACATGCAATCAAAATATGTGACATGATATGGCCATCATCATCTTGTGCCTTTGATTTCCATCTCCAAAGTACCGTCATGATCTCCATCATCACCGGCATGACACCATGATCTCCATCATCTTGATCTTTATCAACGTGTCGTCACATGGCCGTCTCGCCAACTATTGCTTTTGTAACTATTGCTATCGCATAGCGATAAAGTAAAGCAATTATATGGCACTTGCATCTTATGTAATAAAGAGACAACCATAAGGCTCCTGCCAGTTGCCGATAACTTTAACAAAACATGATCATCTCATACACCAATTTATATCTCATCACGTCTTGACCATATCACATCACAACATGCCCTGCAAATACAAGTTAGACGTCCTCTACTTTGTTGTTGCAAGTTTTACGTGGCCGCTACAGGCTTCTAGCAAGAACCGTTCTTACCTACGCATCAAAACCACAACGATTTTTCGTCAAGTGTGTTGTTTAACCTTCAACGAGGACCGGGCGTAGTCAAACTCGATTCAACTAAAGTTGGAGAAACAGACACCCGCCAGCCACCTGTGTGCAAAGCACGTCGGTAGAACCAGTCTCATGAACGTGGTCATGTAATGTCGATCCGGGCCGCTTCATCCAACAATACCGCCGAATCAAAGTAAGACGTTGCTGGTAAGCAGTATGACTATTATCGCCCACAACTCTTTGTGTTCTACTCGTGCATATAACATGTACGCATAGACATGGCTCGGATGCCACTGTTGGGGAACGCAGTATTTCAAAAAATTTCCTACGATAATGCAAGATCTATCTAGGAGAAACATAGCAACGAGCGGGGAGAGTGTGTCCATGTACCCTCGTAGACCGAAAGCGGAAGCGTTTAGTAACACGGTTGATGTAGTCGAACGTCTTCACGATCCAACCGATCCAAGTACCGAACATACGACACCTCCGTGTTCAGCACACGTTCAACACGATGACGTCCCTCGAGCTCTTGATCCAGTTGAGGACAAGGAGAGTTCCGTCAGCACGACGGCGTGGCGACGGTGATGATGAAGTTACCGGCGCAGGGCTTCGCCTAAGAACTACGACGATATGACCGAGGTGTGTAACTAGGGAGGGGGGGCGCCGCACACGGCTAAGAACAATTGATGTGTGTTCTAGGGGTGCCCTCCCCACATATATAAAGGAGGGAGAGGGAGGGAGGCAGCCTAGGGCGCACCCAAGTAGGAGGAATCCTACTTGGGCCCCTAGTCCAATTCGGCCCCCTTACCATATTTGGACAAGGGGAAAGGAAGGAGGGGGGAGGGGAAGGAAGTTGGAGTCCTACTTCATACTTTCCTTTTCCTCCTCTCCTTTCCCTTTCTCCCCACATGGCTGGCCCTATAGGGGGCGCACCAGCCCCTTGCGGGCTGGTGTGTTCCCTTACTTGGCCCATTAAGCCCATATCTTTGCCGGGGGTTGCCCGGAACCCCTTCCCGTGACCCGGTATCACCCGGAACACTTTCGGTGTCCAAATACCATCGTCCTATATATGAATCTTTACCTCTCGACCATTTCGAGACTCCTCGTCATGTCCGTGATCTCATCCGGGACTCCAAACAAACTTTGGTCATCAAATCACATAACTCATAATACAAATCGCCATCGAACATTAAGCGTGCGGACCTTACGGGTTCGAGAACTATGTAGACATGACCGAGACACATCTCTGGTCAATAACCAATAGAGGAACCTGGACGCTCATATTTTCTCCTACATATTCTACGAAGATCTTTATCGGTCAAACTGCATAACAACATACGTTGTTTCCTTTGTTATCGGTATGTTACTTGCCCGAGATTCGATCGTCGGTATCATCATACCTAGTTCAATCTCGTTACCGGCAAGTCTCTTTACTCGTTCCGTAGTGCATCATCCCGTGTCTAACTCATTAGTCACATTGCTTGCAAGGCTTATAGTGATGTGCATTACCGAGAGGGCCTAGAGATACCTCTCCGATACACGGAGTGACAAATCCTAATCTCGATCTATGCCAACCCAACAAACACCATTGGAGACATCTGTAGAGCATCTTTATAATCACCCAGTTACGTTGTGACGTTTGATAGCACACAAGGTGTTCCTCCGGTATTCGGGAGTTGCATAATCTCATAGTTAGAGAAACATGTATAAGTCATGATGAAAGCAATAGCAATAAAACTAAATGATCATTATGCTAAGCTAACGGATGGGTCTTGTCCATCACATCATTCTCCTAATGATGTGACCCCGTTCATCAAATGACAACACATGTCTATGGGCAGGAAACTTAACCATCTTTGATTAACGAGCTAGTCTAGTAGAGGCATACTAGGGACACTTTGTTTTGTCTATGTATTCACACATGTATCAAGTTTCCGGTTAATACAATTCTAGCATGAATAATAAGCATTTATCATGATATAAGGAAATAAAATAATAACTTTATTATTGCCTCTAGGGCATATTTCCTTTAATATTACCGAGAGGGCCCAGAGATATCTCTCCGTCATACGGAGTGGCAAATCCCAGTCTCGATCCATGCAACTCAGCAGACATTGAAGATACCTGCAGAGCACCTTTATGATCACCCAGTTATGAAGTGACGTTTGATAGCACACAAGGTATTCCTCCACTATCCGGGAGTGACATGATATCATGGTCTAAGGAACATATACTTGACATGAAGAAAGCTGTAGCAAATAACTAAGTGATACGATCTGATGCTAAGCTTACAGTTGGGTCTGTCCATCACATCATTCTCCTAATGATGTGATCCCATTATCAAAGGACAACTCATGTCTTTGGTTAGGAAACCTTAACCATCTTTGATCAATGAGCTAGTCTAGTAGAGGCCTACTAGGACACGGTGTTGTTTATGTATTCACACATGTATTTAAGTTTCCGGTCAATACAATTCTAGCGTGAATATGAAAAATTTACCAGGAACACGAAAATATGATAATAACCAATTTATTATTGGCTCTAGGATATATTTCCAACAGAAACACATGATCATACATGGAAATTATATTGCTCAAGACAATGGAACATGCCATAAACTCTTCACACAAGTCTCCTCATCTACTAGTTGCATCACTCGTTAGGTTGTAGACTTATTCATAGAAATTCACAATTGGAGCAAAGGAGAAGGAAAAGAAAAAAATTACTCTGTGAATGCTATGTTGAATAGATTGTAGGTGGGAGTGGGCGTCACACGGACCCAGAGGTTCTGGTGTGGGTTGAGGTTTGAGGTCGTGGGTGGCAATCGCCGCCTTCACCGAAGCTCCTGGTCGTGACACATGAACTTGCCACGGCTCGGGTTAGGATGCGAAGATGGGCATCACGGCAATGGAGGAGCCCAGAAGCGAGTGAGGTGGTCGAGGCCAATTCCTCTGAGGTAGAGCGAGGGCGTAACATGGACTATCTTTGTGCTACTTGGCGGTGGCTCGAGGCTTGACTAGGTAGTGGGATATGAAGGCGTTAGTGGTGCGGCCAGTCGGAGTGTGTATGTGTGTGTATGGGGGGGGGGTCGGTGGGATGGAAAGGGCTGCAACATTTAGTGGCCTTGAATCGCGGCAAAAGTCAGGACTAAAGTTTCCTTCGCTGAAATTTCAGGATCGGGATAGTGAAAGTGTATATTCGTTTTATCCTTGTTGTTTTTGATGATTTATGGCAAAATCATTGAGATGACTAAGATTTCATTGAGTTTATTTTAGGTTTAGGATGTGATCTCAGGGTGTACCAGGTTTGGTAAAAGTGGAAGATCATTGGTGCCCCCACAAACAAATATTCTAGTGGTTGTATTACTCAAGCTTTTAGTATGTATTTTCCCAGGCTTTTAGTGAATCCAAGATTCAGATTAAGTATAGAACAACCGTACTATGAAGAGGGGCACAAGAAAATACTTCCATTCAAATTCCAAGAATAGATCCTAAGCTAAAGTTATCCAAATCCACTCCCCAGCTAATGTTTGTGTGAGTTTCTCTAAGCTCCAGTAGCTCCGTAGTTTTTACTTACGCTACTACCGATCAACTTAGGGTTATTCACACTTAGAGATAAAACCTAGTTTCAATAGGATGAATTTAGCCTTTCTCTTTTCTGTTTAGTTTTTCCTAATTCTCATTTGTCTCAGATCTAGAAAAACTCAACCATGGGGACTCCTTGATTCGAAATTGAAATCCTAGGTCATTTGATTCGCATAATTGAAATCCTTTGAAAATTTTCCTTATGATTTATCTCTACTCTATTTTGAAAGAAACTTTCAAATCTCTTGGTAGAATCATGTTGTTTATTTTTGTTGTCAAGCACCTTTTTATCCAAAATTCATGCAGGGTTCTAATATACTGGATCAAGTGGACACGCCACTTGAATCATGCATTTTTTACTTTCCTATATTTTAAGAATCCTATGCAAATAAGAGGCTTAAAATTCGCATCATCGTCAAAAAGGTGTGCGACTTGTAACAAGTTACCTGAAAATCGGATGCTTGAATGTTGATGAGAAGATTTAAATTAAAGCATAATTGATTTTAAACCAAATTCAGAGCAACATAGTAATAGGCGACCCTATATTTTAAAGGATAACTGTAAATTGCCAATCATTTCATAAATAACAATATTTTCTGTTCCTCAAAGATTGAGTGAGATCCAGTTTTGGTTCATGAACTCAAAAAGCAAAAAAAGTTCCTAATGTCACCACTACTGCATTATAAAAAACGCCCCAAAAATCGATTGCCAAAGGATCCTCGCTTTGGGAGGTGTCCGAAAGTTTTACTTTGCTATTTCTGACTTCCTTTGGCAAACATAAACCCCCATAACATGTTAATACAAACCTTGATATTTATGACGCAAACATTTCAAACTCATTATCTTAAAAAAAATTCAAATTCGAATTCAGACACAACATATGGTCCAGGTGAACAAATAATCCAAATAAACATGACGAAACACATGACGAGTACATGGAAAATCTATTGGGCAAGACGTTGTGGCATGTCATAAGCTCTTGCACAAGTCTCCTCATCTATCAGTTGCATCCCTCAGTTAGTTTGTAGAATTATTCATATAAATTTGCAAATTGGAGGAAAGGAGAAGGAACAGAAAACACAACATTGCAAAGGACCCTAGAGCAACGGCTCCGACACTGCGCAGCGGCACCCCTCCGCCGGGTGGTGGCTCCTAGTGGTGGTGCCTAGGTGTGGGGGATCATGGGATCCAGAACCCGGTTCATCACAGGAGGCGTGTGGCGGTTGGAGCTTTCTCCGGCGTCGACGATGCTAGATGGGGAAGAACCGCATCCCTATGGGGTCTGCGTATCGAAAGTCGAGGCGGCGGCTCTGGATGATGGCAGCGACACTGACCTCGTAGTTGGTGGCGATCTAGTCGACTGCGGGTTTGGGGAGGTGCGGCTGCCGGTGAAAACCGCGCCGACTTTGGTCATGGCGGACGATGGCGGCGTATTTGGGTCGTTACCTTGTGGAAGACATCGTTGTTGCAGCTCTCGATTTCCCGCCTGGGCTACTATGAGAACCCTAGATCTGGGTCTTCCGGATCGAACGATTGCGGAGTGCGACGCCGTTCTCCCTCCTGGGGCAATGTTTTTTGGAGCAGGTGCTGGCTGGAGGGGTACTGAGGTGGAGTGGCGTGGTTTTTTCCGAGTCGAAGACGGCGAGTCCCAGCGGCGTGGCTCGGTGGGGTCTCGGCGATGGACTCATGTTGATGGACGCGCACAGGACGGTGGCGCTGTCTGGCATCGTGGTAGCGTCGACGACAGACCTGCCAAGGTCTATGCGCTAATTTATGTCGTGAAGATGGGTTCGTGGAAGACGGCGGTGGTGACTTCTAGAGCGTGCGCATGCGGTGCGCGCTAAGGTTCAGTTGGATCGGTGCTCCGGTTTTAGGTGTAAAGTCAGGACAGCGGTCATGATCATGGTCATCATCATCATCAAGCTTATAGGAGTGGCGACACTTGTAGAATGGTTTCGGTGGACCAATGTTTTATATTATAATAAGACTGTTGAATTATTTAATAAAAAAATAGTTGCGTGGATCTTTTAATGCAGAGGCCAGGGTTCAACCTCCTTATCTAAAAGAACTGGACTCTGGCTCTCTATATCTTTAATTAAACCGATACTTAGCCATGCAAAAAAAAACTAAAATGATACTCCCTCCGTTCCTAAATATAAGTCTTTGTAGAGATTCCACCATGAACCGCATACGGATGTATATGGATGTATTTTAGAGTGTAGATTCACTCATTTTGCTCCGTACGTGGTCCATAGTGAAATCTCCATAAAGACTTATATTTAGGAACGGAGGGAGTACATAGTTTCTCCTGGGTAGCCTTCACATGTACCTAACTCTGCACATCAGACGAACCAACATGCGGTTGGATGGCTAGGAGGACAGTGATATCCCCAGCCCACTAGAGCTCGCATTATTCCTAGATCACCATAGCTCACATTATTCCTAGATTTATTTCAGGCCATCGGTGACGTTTGTTCTGTGGGAGGAGACATTCTTGTCGACTGCGAGGCGCCTGTGATAACTTCGTAAAATCTCAAGATGCTATGCCGGCTCAATCTCTCAGACATGCTCATGGAGATAGGATGTGCATGCGTGCGTTCATAGGGTGAGTGTATGCTCGTGTATGTGAGGGATTTTGATTGTACCGTGTTAAAAAAAATTCTGCATACCACGCTTGGCCGGATTTGAGATAAGTGGCTAAAATATATGGTTGCTCCAACTCATCTCGCTAGATCGGTAGATCCAAACCTAACCTTATCAACCGATCAGTACGTTAGAGCCACTAGGCTGTTCCGACCCTATGCACTTCCGTGCAAAGATCACAACCAAACCACACTTGTTTCACCTTGACTAGCCTAATCCTCTGGTTTTCCCGTCGACAGTTTTCTGATAAGTGGCAAGTTTGGTGATTTGTCGCTGAAGCCTCGGCAGGCAACCACCAACCTCACCTATAACGCCCCACAAAACGTTGCCATCAGCGATATCGCGCATGAAAAATGCTTAAGCAGCACACTTACTTCTCCCTCTCCAACCGTCGTTTCACCGCGTCAAAATCAAGCCATGGTTTGAGACCAGATTAATCTCCCCTTTAACTGAAACTCAAAAGTGCATAACAACCAGTTGGGTTGTAATGCTTCCACGGGCTTACATGAGTTATAAGGTCACGCTGAATATTATATACGCACACACCATGAAGATTTCTACGAGTTCAGAAGAGAGAAAGCTTCTTTGGCAACGGCTACATCGCAACCACCGCCACCTCTACCACCGCTCCTCAGTCCCTGGTCGCCATCAGGCCCTCCGTTTCTTCCTCCCCAATGTCCCAATCACTCACCATCCCTCCAAGTTCTGCTCAACCATTTCCCCTTTGCAATGCACCAACCATTAACCAATAAACCCTCCTTCCAATCCACCAAACTGCAAGAAACAACTGACACCCAGCTCTCGCTCCCCGGCTTCCGCCTTCGCCGGCAAAGTTGATCGCAATCTCACACTACTGATCGCCCAGTGATCACTGACCAATCGTCCATTTGGATTCGGGCATTTCTTGGCACATAAGCACCCTCCTCCTCCACACGCTTTGCTACTCGAAGCATGCTTGCTGCCTATTCCTTTACTTCTTTGCCAACGCTAGTAGGGGCCTTTAGGTGGCGCGTCTCCTCCTAGGTACGTAGCTCCCAAGAGATCAGCCCGTTTCCTAGGTTCTTATCTCTGAATCCTTCGCACACGCCTGTACTGCACGCACTCCTTGCTCCTGTCCTCTCCGTCTCTTCCGTGCCGTCCGGCGAATCCTCGCCGCGCCGTGCATTCAGGTCCCACGATCGGTTCAGGCGCAGCCTTGTCTCCAGTGTTTTGCTTGTCCTGTTCATCATGTGCTTTGCTTTTAGGTGGCGCTGGGATTGATTTGTCTGTCTCGTTCTGAATTTCTGATACTTGCAGTGGCAGCCATTCTTCCAGCACATGCGCCTTTTGTTACAAAGGAGGTGCAGGGGAGACTGTGTGCCTTGGGCTGACTAGAGCAAGGAATATCTTTGAGTCCATTGATCAAGGAAAGGTATATTGGAATTAGATACTTCTGATTACTAGGAAAAAAGTTGTGCCGACAACGACGAAGGCGCAGACCGCAGAAAGCTTCGGGCAGTAATCTCAACAGGCAAAGAAGATGTTCAACAACATAGTCTCCACATGGAACAAGAGGAGGAGAAGCAAATCGCTTGACCAGTTGAATCCTTGTAAGTGCATCCCCTTGTTTTGTTTCCTTCCCACTTTGTTGTCGGCAGTCATTTGTCACTGTATGATCATCTGTTTCTTCAGTGCAGCATTTAAGGCTTGCCATGAGGAATTTGATCATCTGATTTCTGCTTCTGCAGGGGTGTACAAGACGGCCGAGCTGTGGCAGGTGAAGGAGCCGCTGCCGCTGCCGCCGCCGGCGCCGAAGAAGCGCAACTGCTCCATGGTGTTCACCCTCAAGGAGATGGAGGAGGCCACCGGCATATTCAGCGACAAGAACCTCATCGGCAAGGGCGGCTTCGGCCGGGTTTACAGGGGCGTGCTCAAAGACGGGCAGGTAACTTCAGTTTCCACACGAAATACGTACGGCTCTTACTTCCAGATTCAGAAGATGGTGTTGTTTTTGTCACTTAGCTACAGTTTTCGGAATTCAGGTTACTGAATGTATGGGCAGGGTCTGAATATTTCCAAAGCAGATACGTCCCTTAATTTCAGAAGATTGTGGTGTTTTTGTCATTTAGCTTTATGTGTGTGTTTTTCAGATTATATTAGTGTTAGCACCAATGATTCTGTTGGGAAGAGAACTTCCTCTTTGGTTCTATGCATTTGTCCCATTGATTAAGTGCTGTAGGACACACACACCCCTGACCTGAACGTGATAATCACGTCCGGCAGGCAGCCAAGATCAGAGTGGTGTGACATTTGCTCTTGGCATCCTTGTCAAGAAAAGCATCGGCCAACCACCAGTCAAATACGATCAAACACCAATTAATTCCAATGATATGTCATTAGTAGCACTGAATGCGATGTTTCATTCTCCCTTCCAGTTTGTAAATCTGTCAGCACCTACTTTCAGTCCAACTAATGTGTTCTTGTTGCTGTGAATCGATGAAGATCGTGGCCATCAAGAAGATGGACCTGCCGACGGCGAAGCAGGCCGACGGCGAGCGGGAGTTCCGGGTGGAGATCGACATCCTGAGCAGGCTGGACCACCCCAACCTGGTGACGCTGATC
Organism: Triticum aestivum; assembly: GCF_018294505.1. Classification (NCBI taxonomy): domain Eukaryota; kingdom Viridiplantae; phylum Streptophyta; class Magnoliopsida; order Poales; family Poaceae; genus Triticum; species Triticum aestivum. Next base: position 312,046,628 of record NC_057808.1, on the reverse strand, counting down.
GGCTACTGCGCCGACGGGAAGCACCGGTTCGTGGTCTACGAGTTCATGCCCAAGGGCAACCTGCAGGACGTCCTCAACGGCATCCACGGCGAGGTGAGGATGGGGTGGGGGCAGCGGCTGCGGATCGCGCTGGGCGCCGCCAGGGGGCTCACGTACCTGCACTCCACCACCGCTGTCGGCGTCCCCGTCGTCCACCGGGACTTCAAGTCCAGCAACATCCTCCTCTCGGACCACTTCGAGGCCAAGATCTCGGACTTCGGGCTGGCCAAGCTGATGCCGCAGGACCTGGACCTGTACGCCACCACCAGGGTGCTCGGCACCTTCGGCTACTTCGACCCCGAGTACGCGCTGGTAATGGCCACGACCCTGCACCATTTTTGCAGAACTCGCCGTGCTGATCGGGTTCCTGGCTGCACTAATGAGGATTCTTCCATCTCGCATGCAGACGGGGAAGCTGACGCTGCAGAGCGACGTGTACGCGTTCGGCGTCGTCCTCCTGGAGCTGCTCACCGGCCGCCGCGCCATCGATCTCAGCCAGGGGCCTCAGGACCAGAACCTCATTGTCAAGGTACTCTCTCTGCCTGCTGCCACGCCTGCATCGTCCGGCGCTCCCCGGCGTCCCCGCGCTGCTGACCCTCGGCTGATTCTATCTGTCCGGCTCGTGCTCTGCAGATACACCAGATGGTGGGGGACCGGAAGAAGCTGCGCAAGGTGGTGGACCGGGACATGGGCAAGGGGTCGTACACGCTGGAGTCGGTGTCCATGTTCGCCGGCCTCGCCGCGCGCTGCGTCTGCTTCGAGAGCGCCGGCCGGCCGGCCATGCAGGACTGCGTCAAGGAGCTCCAGCTCATCATGTACGCCAACATGAAGATATGAGCACGTTTTGAGAACGGCCGCGGGTCTTTGCTTGGTTCAGTCTTGGGATTTTTACTCGAGGAAGAGGAAGAAGATGGCGATACATAATTTTAGTACCCCGTTCCATTCATATTAATTGTGGCTGATCTAGTACAACTTTATACTATATCAACGGCAATTAATATGGATTGAAGGGAGTAACTTTTCGTTGCGCCAGACGTTCTTGTGGATGGTGGTAGGATTGTTTCAAAGTCTTGAAATGAGAGGGCTTAGTTTGCGATGTCCAAAAAATGGTGTCTCGAGAAGAAATCTGCCCTGTCGTCAACGATCGATGGAGGGAGCAAGTGGTTTTTCTTTCTTTTGGATTTGTACAGATGGTTAAAATCCCTGACTTTTGTATTATTGTGTTGCACATTGCCACTTATATTAATTATTAAATAAAATATAAAATAAAGTCAATCATGGCGGACCATTATAAGATATATGAAATTAACAAATATAAATAAATTTACTTCTTCCGCAACAACACTTTCAAGAAGAGATAAACGTCTAAGCGCTATAGTTGTGACAGTCTGGACAAAGATTTTTATCCTAGTTGTCGAGACTAGCAACGAATATCAACACAACAGTAAGTAGACAACGTCTTCAACAATGTAACAATGCAATTTCATCACGGCTGAGCCCGACCAATAAATGTTAGGACAGTAGTTTCACTCGCATTTGAAGCGTGTTCTAATCAACATATTGATGACAGATCATTCGATAGTCGCATCCGCTAGCACTCTATGCCAAAACTAAAGGGTATGAGAGATTGGTGGGACATCTTTTCACCTTAGACCATTGCCACTGCCTTCAGGGGTCTGTCCATGTCTCGGCGTGGATCCGACCACTGCCATTCCACACCAGCGCGAGTCACATTGTAGCATTCACCATAGTATTGGAGCCGCTAGAGTGCTACTCCCTCCGTCCCAAAATAGATAACTCAACTTTGTACTAACTTTAGTATAAAGTTAGGTCATCTATTTTAGAACGGAGGGAATAGACGCCAGCGGGGAACCACCGGTGCACCCTTTACTCATCAATGCCATACGTTGCTACTAGCACCACGAACACCCTCTTGCTATGGCCGTTCCCCTCGCAATAGATGAAAATTCCATTTGAGTTGATCCAGTTGAAAGAGGCCCCGCGCCGCCCAGCCCAGGGCGACTCGGGCGCACGTCGTTGCCCTAGCGCCGCCACCCTTTCTACTTCCTCCTCCTGCCGCGCCGCCGCCGGAGGACACCGTCGCGGCGAAGCCCGCGCAGCCGACGGCGGCGGCGGGGCTTCTCCTCACGACGGCTCCCGTGCTGCAGGGCAGCAGTTACGTGGAGTTGCGTTGACGCGACCCGTCAATTGGCGATGGGGCTTGGCGTCCGGTGGCGGGGCTCGGGCGACGGATCCTGGTGGTGGGATGGCGCGGCTCTATGCCGGTGGCGCGGGGCTGGCGGTAGGAAGCAGATCGTTTCATGGTCCTCCGTCATGGCTGGCTTCCTGGTAGCGCCCAACATAGATGTGACCGGCTGGTTTGGCTGTTGCTTGTCGGGTGTCTCCTACACCGAGTCACCGGCGTGGTCTGGCTTGCGTGAATCTGGCCATGGGGGCTGGCGGCGCGAGGCCCTAACGTCCTAGTTGGATCGGGATTTTGCTGCGCACCCGTAAGGCTTCTAGCACAAACTCGTCCAAATCGACGGGTGCGACACCGTTCATGGCAAGACTGACGCGTGTGAGGGTCCGACCAGCAGTTGTACGGGCTCGGCTAGCTCTGCACGCTGGTACTCGGGTCGGCAAGCTGGCAATCAGCGGTCAGGTGCTCTGTCGTCGGTGTTTGACCATGATGAACACTCCGGATTGCGATGGCCATTGAAAGGTCTTTGCGAGTGATACTTTCCCAAGATCCCATGGTTACGTTTGGTGGTGAGATGCAATTTATGGACAATGGCTTGACGTAGAGGGCATGGTTCTGCAACGGCGGCTTATCTGTTTTTTGAGCCTAGAACATGCAGCTGATAGGATCGTGGAAAAGTGGCGGCGACAACACATGGTTGACTCCGATGATGGTGCTTTTTGAGTACCTAGTCTCGAGCTCCGGGTGAAGACCTAGGTCTAGCCCATGTTGGTTATACCTGGCAATGACGACGTTTGTGCGTCGTTACCTTGTTGAAGGCTTTGCTTGGATATGCTCAGACTGTTTCTTCAGGGTGAAAACCTAGATTCTGACCTTTAATGGTTGGTTCCAATGACGGCGGCACTCGAGTGTCTCTCCCTCCTTGAAGGCGTTACTGTTGAAAAATATCGTTGTTCTTGTGGTGTCATGAGATGGTTGGTGCGGATATGGTCATTGTTGTAGGTTTGTCGATCATGAATTTGATCGCTTCAGGTTTCTCTTTTCTTTTCAACGCTTAGGCATAGCTTTGGTCTTATATGACTTTGCTACCTGCCGGTGTTTTTCTGTGTGTGTGCGTTGGTGTTGGCTGTGTGCATCATAGTTATGCAGATGCCGGGTGTGTGTTCATTGTGGTTGTATTTTCTTGATGCTTCCTTTTGAGTAATAAAATCCACCCTTTATCGAAAAAGTTGTCAGCGAGCGCCCAAGGCACCGCATGCGACTGTTGGGGATCGTAGCAGAATTTTAAAATTTTCTACGCATCACCAAGATCCATCTATGGAGTATACTAGCAACGAGGGGAAAGGAGTGCATCTACATACCCTTGTAGATCGCGAGCGGAAGCGTTCCAATGAACGGGGTTGATGGAGTCGTACTCGCCGTGATCCAAATCACCGATGACCGAGTGCCGAACGGACGGCACCTCCGTGTTCAACACACGTACGGAGCAGCGACGTCTCCTCCTTCTTGATCCAGCAAGGGGGAAGGAGAGGTTGATGGAGATCCAGCAGCACGACGGCGTGGTGGTGGATGTAGCGGGATCTCGGCAGGGCTTCGCCAAGCTTCTGCGAGAGGGAGAGGTGTTGCAGGGGAGGAGGGAGGCGCCAAAGGCTGTGTATTGCTGCCCTCCCTCCCCCCCTTTGTATAGGCCCCATGGGAGGGGGGGCGCCGGCCAAGAACCCATCTATGGGGGGGCGGCGGCCAAGGGGGGGAAACTTTCCCCCCAAGTCAAGTGGGGCGCCCCCCACCCTAGGGTTTCCAACCCTAGGCGCAGGGGGGAGGCCCATGGGGGGCGCCCCAGCCCACTAAGGGCTGGTTCCCTTCCCACTTCAGCCCATGGGGCCCTCCGGGATAGGTGGCCCCACCCGGTGGACCCCCGGGACCCTTCCGGTGGTCCCGGTACAATACCGATAACCCCCGAAACTTTCCCGGTGGCCGAAACTGGACTTCCTATATATAATTCTTCACCTCCGGACCATTCCGGAACTCCTCGTGACGTCCGGGATCTCATCCGGGACTCCGAACAACTTTCGGGTTTCCGCATACTCATATCTCTACAACCCTAGCGTCACCGAACCTTAAGTGTGTAGACCCTACGGGTTCGGGAGACATGCAGACATGACCGAGACGCCTCTCCGGTCAATAACCAACAGCGGGATCTGGATACCCATGTTGGCTCCCACATGTTCCACGATGATCTCATCGGATGAACCACGATGTCGAGGATTCAATCAATCCCGTATACAATTCCCTTTGTCAATCGGTATGTTACTTGCCCGAGATTCGATCGTCGGTATCCCAATACCTTGTTCAATCTCGTTACCGGCAAGTCTCTTTACTCGTACCGCAATGCATGATCCCGTGACTAACTCCTTAGTCACATTGAGCTCATTATGATGATGCATTACCGAGTGGGCCCAGAGATACCTCTCCGTCATACGGAGTGACAAATCCCAGTCTCGATCCGTGCCAACCCAACAGACACTTTCGGAGATACCCGTAGTGTACCTTTATAGTCACCCAGTTACGTTGTGACGTTTGGCACACCCAAAGTACTCCTACGGTATCCGGGAGTTGCACGATCTCATGGTCTAAGGAAAGATACTTGACATTGGAAAAGCTCTAGCAAACGAACTACACGATCTTTGAGCTATGCTTAGGATTGGGTCTTGTCCATCACATCATTCTCCTAATGATGTGATCCCGTTATCAATGACATCCAATGTCCATAGTCAGGAAACCATGACTATCTGTTGATCAACGAGCTAGTCAACTAGAGGCTTACTAGGGACACGTTGTGGTCTATGTATTCACACATGCATTACGATTTCCGGATAACACAATTATAGCATGAACAATAGACAATTACCATGAACAAAGAAATATAATAATAACCATTTATTATTGCCTCTAGGGCATATTTCCAACAGTCTCCCACTTGCACTAGAGTCAATAATCTAGTTACATTGTGATGAATCGAACACCCATTGCGTCCTGGTGTTGATCATGTTTTGCTCTAGGGAGAGGTTTAGTCAACGGATCTGCTACATTCAGGTCCGTATGTACTTTACAAATATCTATGTCTCCATTTTGAACACTTTCACGAATGGAGTTGAAGCGACGCTTGATATGCCTGGTCTTCCTGTGAAACCTGGGCTCCTTCGCAAGGGCAATAGCTCCAGTGTTGTCACAGAAGAGAGTCATCGGGCCCGACGCATTGGGAATCACCCCTAGGTCGGTAATGAACTCCTTCATCCAGACTGCTTCCTGTGCTGCCTCCGAGGCTGCCATGTACTCCGCTTCACATGTAGATCCCGCCACGACGCTTTGCTTGCAACTGCACCAGCTTACTGCTCCTCCATTCAAAATATACACGTATCCGGTTTGTGACTTCGAGTCATCCAGATCTGTGTCGAAGCTAGCGTCGACGTAACCCTTTACGACGAGCTCTTCGTCACCTCCATAAACGAGAAACATATCCTTAGTCCTCTTCAGGTACTTCAGGATATTCTTGACCGCTGTCCAGTGTTCCATGCCGGGATTACTTTGGTACCTTCCTACCAAACTTACGGCAAGGTTTACATCAGGTCTGGTACACAGCATGGCATACATAATAGACCCTATGGCCGAGGCATAGGGGATGACACTCATCTTTTCTCTATCTTCTGCCGTGGTCGGGCATTGAGCCGTGCTCAATTGCACACCTTGCAATACAGGCAAGAACCCCTTCTTGGACTGATCCATATTGAACTTCTTCAATATCTTGTCAAGGTACGTACTCTGTGAAAGACCAATGAGGCGTCTTGATCTATCTCTATAGATCTTGATGCCTAATATATAAGCAGCTTCTCCAAGGTCCTTCATTGAAAAACACTTATTCAAATAGGCCTTTATACTTTCCAAGAATTCTATATCATTTCCCATCAATAGTATGTCATCCACATATAATAAGAGAAATGCTACAGAGCTCCCACTCACTTTCTTGTAAACACAGGCTTCTCCATAAGTCTGTGTAAACCCAAACGCTTTGATCATCTCATCAAAGCGAATGTTCCAACTCCGAGATGCTTGCACCAGCCCATAGATTGAGCGCTGGAGCTTGCATACTTTGTTAGCATTCTTAGGATCGACAAAACCTTCCGGCTGCATCATATACAATTCTTCCTTAAGGAAGCCGTTAAGGAATGCCGTTTTGACGTCCATCTGCCATATCTCATAATCATAGTATGCGGCAATTGCTAACATGATTCGGACGGACTTCAGCTTCGCTACGGGTGAGAAAGTCTCATCGTAGTCAACCCCTTGAACTTGTCGATAACCCTTAGCGACAAGTCGAGCCTTATAGATGGTCACATTACCATCCGCGTCTGTCTTCTTCTTAAAGATCCATTTATTTTCTATGGCTCGCCGATCATCGGGCAAGTCAGTCAAAGTCCATACTTCGTTTTCATACATGGATCCTATCTCGGATTTCATGGCTTCTAGCCATTTGTCGGAATCCGGGCCCGCCATCGCTTCTTCATAGTTCGAAGGTTCACCGTTGTCTAACAACATGATTTCCAGGACAGGGTTGCCGTACCACTCTGGTGCGGAACGTGTCCTTGTGGACCTACGAAGTTCAGCAGTAACTTGATCCGAAGCTTCATGATCATCATCATTAACTTCCTCCCCAGTCGGTGTAGGCACCACAGGAACATCTTCCCGCGCTGCGCTACTTTCCGGTTCGGAAGGGGTGACTATCACCTCATCAAGTTCCACTTTCCTCCCACTTAATTCTTTCGAGAGAAACTCTTTCTCCAGAAAGGACCCGTTCTTGGCAACGAAGATCTTGCCTTCGGATCTGAGGTAGAAGGTATACCCAATAGTTTCCTTAGGGTATCCTATGAAGACGCATTTCTCCGACTTGGGTTCGAGCTTTTCAGGTTGAAGTTTCTTGACATAAGCATCGCATCCCCAAACTTTTAGAAACGACAGCTTAGGTTTCTTCCCAAACCATAATTCATACGGTGTCGTCTCAACGGATTTCGACGGAGCCCTATTTAAAGTGAATGCGGCAGTCTCTAAAGCATAGCCCCAAAATGAGAGCGGTAAATCGGTAAGAGACATCATAGATCGCACCATATCCAATAGAGTGCGATTACGACGTTCGGACACACCGTTTCGCTGAGGTGTTCCAGGCGGCGTGAGTTGTGAAACGATTCCACATTTCCTTAAGTGCGCACCAAATTCGTGACTTAAATATTCTCCACCACGATCTGATCGTAAGAATTTTATTTTCCTGTCACGTTGATTCTCAACCTCACTCTGAAATTCCTTGAACTTTTCAAAGGTTTCAGACTTGTGTTTCATTAGGTAGACATACCCATATCTACTTAAGTCATCAGTGAGAGTGAGAACATAACGATATCCTCCGCGAGCCTCAACACTCATTGGACCGCACACATCGGTATGTATGATTTCCAATAAGTTGGTTGCTCGCTCCATTGTTCCGGAGAACGGAGTCTTGGTCATCTTACCCATGAGGCATGGTTCGCACGTGTCAAATGATTCGTAATCAAGAGACTCCAAAAGTCCATCTGCATGGAGCTTCTTCATGCGCTTGACACCAATGTGACCAAGGCGGCAGTGCCACAAGTATGTGGGACTATCGTTATCAACTTTACATCTTTTGGTATTCACACTATGAATATGTGTAACATCACGTTCGAGATTCATCAAGAATAAACCATTGACCAGCGGGGCATGACCATAAAACATATCTCTCATATAAATAGAACAACCATTATTCTCGGATTTAAATGAGTAGCCATCTCGAATTAAACGAGATCCAGATACAATGTTCATGCTCAAAGCTGGCACTAAATAACAATTATTGAGGTTTAAAACTAATCCCGTAGGTAGATGCAGAGGTAGCGTGCCGACGGCGATCACATCGACCTTGGAACCATTCCCGACGCGCATCGTCACCTCGTCCTTTGCCAGTCTCCGTTTATTCCGCAGTTCCTGTTTTGAGTTACAAATATGAGCAACCGCACCGGTATCAAATACCCAGGAGCTACTACGAGTACTGGTAAGGTACACATCAATTACATGTATATCACATATACCTTTGGTGTTGCCGGCCTTCTTGTCCGCTAAGTATTTGGGGCAGTTCCGCTTCCAGTGACCACTTCCCTTGCAATAAAAGCACTCAGTCTCAGGCTTGGGTCCATTCCTTGACTTCTTCCCAGTAACTGGCTTACCGGGCGCGGCAACTCCCTTGCCGTCCTTCTTGAAGTTCTTCTTACCCTTGCCCTTCTTGAACTTAGTGGTTTTATTCACCATCAACACTTGATGTTCTTTTCTGATCTCCACCTCCGCTGATTTCAGCATCGAATATACCTCAGGAATGGTCTTTTCCATCCCCTGCATATTGAAGTTCATCACAAAGCTCTTGTAGCTTGGTGGAAGCGACTGAAGGATTCTGTCAATGACCGCGTCATCCGGGAGATTAACTCCCAGCTGAGACAAGCGGTTGTGTAACCCAGACATTCTGAGTATGTGCTCACTAACAGAACTATTTTCCTCCATTTTACAGCTGAAGAACTTGTCGGAGACTTCATATCTCTCGACCCGGGCATGAGCTTGGAAAACCATTTTCAGCTCTTCGAACATCTCATATGCTCCATGTTTCTCAAAACGCTTTTGGAGACCCGGTTCTAAGCTGTAAAGCATGCCGCACTGAACGAGGGAGTAATCATCAGCACGTGATTGCCAAGCGTTCATAACGTCTTGGTTCTCTGGGATTGGTGCTTCACCTAGCGGTGCTTCTAGGACATAATCTTTCTTGGCAGCTATGAGGATGATCCTCAGGTTCCGGACCCAGTCCGTATAGTTGCTGCCATCATCTTTCAGCTTGGTTTTCTCTAGGAACGCGTTGAAGTTGAGGACAACGTGGGCCATTTGATCTACAAGACATATTGTAAAGATTTTAGACTAAGTTCATGATAATTAAGTTCATCTAATCAAATTACTCAATGAACTCCCACTCAGATAGACATCCCTCTAGTCATCTAAGTGAAACATGATCCGAGTTAACTAGGCCGTGTCCGATCATCACGTGAGACGGACTAGTCAAGATCGGTGAACATCTCCATGTTGATCGTATCTTCTATACGACTCATGCTCGACCTTTCGGTCCTCCGTGTTCCGAGGCCATGTCTGTACATGCTAGGCTCGTCAAGTCAACCTAAGTGTATTGCGTGTGTCCGAGGCCATGTCTGTACATGCTAGGCTCGTCAACACCCGTTGTATGCGAACGTTAGAATCTATCACACCCGATCATCACGTGGTGCTTCGAAACAACGAACCTTCGCAACGGTGCACAGTTAGGGGGAACACTTTCTTGAAATTATCATAAGGGATCATCTTACTTACTACCGTCGTTCTAAGCAAATAAGATGCAAAACATGATAAACATCACATGCAATCAAATAGTGACATGATATGGCCAATATCATTTTGCTCCTTTGATCTCCATCTTCGGGGCGCCATGATCATCTTTGTCACCGGCATGACACCATGATCTCCATCATCGTGTCTTCATGAAGTTGTCACGCCAACGATTACTTCTACTTCTATGGCTAACGCGTTTAGCAATAAAGTAAAGTAATTTACATGGCGTTATTCAATGACACGCAGGTCATACAAAATAATAAAGACAACTCCTATGGCTCCTGCCGGTTGTCATACTCATCGACATGCAAGTCGTGATTCCTATTACAAGAATATGATCAATCTCATACATCACATATATCATTCATCACATCTTCTGGCCATATCACATCACATAGCACATGCTGCAAAAACAAGTTAGACGTCCTCTAATTGTTGTTGCAAGTTTTTACGTGGCTTGTATAGGTTTCTAGCAAGAACGTTTCTTACCTACGTAAAACCACAACGTGATATGCCAATTTCTATTTACCCTTCATAAGGACCCTTTTCATCGAATCCGTTCCGACTAAAGTGGGAGAGACAGACACCCGCTAGCCACCTTATGCAACTAGTGCATGTCAGTCGGTGGAACCTGTCTCACGTAAGCGTACGTGTAAGGTCGGTCCGGGCCGCTTCATCCCACAATACCGCCGAAACAAGATAAGACTAGTAGCGGCAAGAAGAATTGGCAACATCTACGCCCACAACTGCTTTGTGTTCTACTCGTGCATAGTAACTACGCATAGGCCTGGCTCATGATGCCACTGTTGGGGATCGTAGCAGAATTTTAAAATTTCCTACGCATCACCAAGATCCATCTATGGAGTATACTAGCAACGAGGGGAAAGGAGTGCATCTACATACCCTTGTAGATCGCGAGCGGAAGCTTTCCAATGAACGGGGTTGATGGAGTCGTACTCGCCGTGATCCAAATCACCGATGACCGAGTGCCGAACGGACGGCACCTCCGCGTTCAACACACGTACGGAGCAACGACGTCTCCTCCTTCTTGATCCAGCAAGGGGGAAGGAGAGGTTGATGGAGATCCAGCAGCTCGACGGCGTGGTGGTGGATGTAGCGGGATCTCGGTAGGGCTTCGCCAAGCTTCTGCGAGAGGGAGAGGTGTTGGAGGGGAGGAGGGAGGCGCCAAAGGCTGTAGTGTTGCTGCCCTCCCTCCCCCTTTATATAGGCCCCCTGGGAGGGGGGCGCCGGCTAAGAACCCATCTATGGGGGGGGGCGGCCAAGGGGGGGGGGGAAACTTCCCCCCCAAGTCAAGTGGGGCGCCCCCACCCTAGGGTTTCCAACCCTAGGCGCAGGGGGGAGGCCCATGGGGGGCGCCCCAGCCCACTAAGGGCTGGTTCCCTTCCCACTTCAGCCCATGGGGCCCTCCGGTATAGGTGGCCCACCCGGTGGACCCCCGGGACCCTTCCGGTGGTCCCGGTACAATACCGATAACCCCCGAAACTTTCCCGGTGGCCGAAACTGGACTTCCTATATATAATTCTTCACCTCCGGACCATTCCGGAACTCCTCGTGACGTTCGGGATCTCATCCGGGACTCCGAACAACTTTCGGGTTTCCGCATACTCATATCTCTACAACCCTAGCGTCACCGAACCTTAAGTGTGTAGACCCTACGGGTTCGGGAGACATGCAGACATGACCGAGACGCCTCTCCGGTCAATAACCAACAGCGGGATCTGGATACCCATGTTGGCTCCCACATGTTCCACGATGATCTCATCGGATGAACCACGATGTCGAGGATTCAATCAATCCCGTATACAATTCCCTTTGTCAATCGGTATGTTACTTGCCCGAGATTCGATCGTCGGTATCCCAATACCTTGTTCAATCTCGTTACCGGCAAGTCTCTTTACTCGTACCGCAATGCATGATCCCGTGACTAACTCCTTAGTCACATTGAGCTCATTATGATGATGCATTACCGAGTGGGCCCAGAGATACCTCTCCGTCATACGGAGTGACAAATCCCAGTCTCGATCCGTGCCAACCCAACAGACACTTTCGGAGATACCCGTAGTGTACCTTTATAGTCACCCAGTTACGTTGTGACGTTTGGCACACCCAAAGCACTCCTACGGTATCCGGGAGTTGCACGATCTCATGGTCTAAGGAAAGATACTTGACATTGGAAAAGCTCTAGCAAACGAACTACACGATCTTTGAGCTATGCTTAGGATTGGGTCTTGTCCATCACATCATTCTCCTAATGATGTGATCCCGTTATCAATGACATCCAATGTCCATAGTCAGGAAACCATGACTATCTGTTGATCAACGAGCTAGTCAACTAGAAGCTTACTAGGGACACGTTGTGGTCTATGTATTCACACATGCATAACGATTTCCGGATAACACAATTATAGCATGAACAATAGAAAATTACCATGAACAAAGAAATATAATAATAACCATTTATTATTTCCTCTAGGGCATATTTCCAACAGCGACGGCCGCCATTGTGCCTGCATATCACTATTACAGTTGGGGATATTCACACGGTTCGGACCCAATCACACACAGTTTCCAGAACCGTGTGAACGAGTGGGTTCGGGATAGGGGGGTCCATCGTCGACCAGAGGAAAATGTTTGCGATGCATGGCGGTTTCCAAATGGCCCGCAAAGTGTACTCATGTGTGATTCTAGTGAGATTCGCACACGCTGCATAAGATACAATAATTTGTGAAAGATGATGCATGGTAGACATTATCAAGTATCAATTGTGTACGATGTTATTTTAGTTTGAAAACAGTTTTTTAGGACTAACTGTGTGTAATGTGGATGCCACTAGCACATGATTATCTTTGTACAAATGTGTGCGATGAAGTTGTCTATCACAGTCGAGTTGTTTAAACCAAACGTGTGCGTCATTAGAGTTCAGAGCTGAAACTTTTTCGTCAAGAACCTTGTGCAATGCTATGTCCAGCACTAGGGTATTAGATTCTATATAATTTAACTACTGCAATAGCTAATACACCAGAAAATACATGTCAACTTGAATGCAGGCAAAACTGAATGTATTTCACATATACCAACACACATAGAACATATGTTCAAGAATTACTAGCATCAAACTAAGTGAAATGATGGAAATACAACAACTAGAACCAATTTTGCATTAAACACTTAGCAACAACAACTTTAGAGACGATGAAGAGTGAAGTGAAAGACATTTGGGCCGTTCTCGTTGTTGAACAAGCGAAAGATCCATACTGTGCCTTTATTCATGTGGAAGGCTTTAACAACCTTAGTCCAACCCCTTGTGATGACTACCCGCCCATACTTCACCATCTTGAGGAAGACACCAAGTTCTTCATCATGGTAATCTTGGTGGGATACTGGTAATCCTGAGTGAACTGCTTTAAAAACCACTAAAAATAGGAATTTTGGATATTATGGTCTGCAAATACATTGTGAATGGGATAAATCTATATTTCTTACCATCCCAAAATTCATTGTTGTCTTGGATAATGCACAAACAAAGAGTTTGAGATATCTCGTTTGTTTATCCTAACAATCTTATTTAGTTGTTTCACTTGGCCCTGTTTCAGGAATACCTCATTGCCCCATGGCCCAAACACAAAAAGGGTCGAAGCGTGGATCTGTACCCATGTCATATGTACGTACATGCACAAGAGCATAAATATTACAAGGTTACTTGAAAGTTGCACAATAATATAGAATAAGCCATATAAAGATGTTGCTAACCTCGATGGTAAAGAGAAGCATCTCCCGTTGTGACCCTGCAAGAAGTACATGCATGTTGAGGTGAAACGAGAATTAGCACACAATCAATAATATGTTCATTGTGAAGACTTAGCAAAATAGTATTACCAAAATATTTCATATGGAATAAAGCATATCAAAATAGTTTAAGTTTTTCATTGATTGTTCAATTCAGCGTGCTTACAATCAGACAACAAATATAATGACATTGCCTGAAGGAACTTTGAACCATACAATCCATACTATACATAGAGACGTCTGCCCCATTGAACACATATTGTGCATGATTCAACAATAGAGATCATACTGTTAAACAGAGCAATGCATAATCAGCAAAAGATTGCATAGAAGGAGGTCTTAAGTAGCTACAAGTATGTTCTAATTGTGTAGAACACTAGGGATTGATTTGCTAAAATGATGATGATGATGATGAGATCCTTCCATGAGAAGAGCCCAAGGCCTCCACATGGTGGGTTCCCTCCTCGACCTAAACAGAGAAGACGATGTGCCCTACCTCGACGCGCAAGGATCCAGAGGCTCTAACAACGAACTTTGCTTTCGACTTAGCCAAAATGGTCTCGACGGCGTAGTCCACCTGGTCGGTGGCCTCGAAGGTGGAGTAGCTTGAGCCACTGGAGCTGTCCCAGGCCTTCGACAAAGCCGCACCCCTCTCCACAAGTTGGGATTGATACATCTCCAATGTATCTATAATTTTTGATTGTTCCATGCTATTATATTACCTGTTTTGGATGTTTTATATGCATTAATATGCTATTTTATATTATTTTTGGGACTAACTTATTAACCTAGAGCCCAATGACAGTTTCTGTTTTTTCCTTGTTTTTGAGCTTCGCAGAAAAGGAATATCCACGAGGCGGCGACAAGGGCTGGGGGCAGGGTGGGCGCGCCCTAGGGGGGCGCCCCCTACCTTAAGCTTGTGGGCCCGTCGGTGAGTCCCTAACCTAGATCTTCCTCCTATATATTCACATATATTCCAAACCCTCAGAAGCATCCACGAAAACACTTTTCCACCGCCGCAACCTTCTGTTCCCGTGAGATCCCATCTTGGGGCCTTTTCCGGCATCCTACCGGAGGGGGATTCGATCATAGAGGGCATCTACATCAATTCTATTGCCCTTCCGATGAAGCGTGAGTAGTTTACCACAGACCTACGGGTCCATAGCTAGTAGCTAGATGGCTTCTTCTCTCTCTTTGATTCTCAATACCATGTTCTCCTCGATGTTCTTGGAGATCTATCTGATGTAATCTTCTTTTGCGGTGTGTTTGTCGAGATCCGATGAATTGTGGATTTATGATCAGCTTATCTATGAATATTATTTGAATCTTCTCTGAATTCTTATATGCATGATTTGATATCTTTGTATTTCTCTTCAAATTATCGGTTTGGTTTGGCCAACTAGATTGGTTTTTCTTGCAATGGGAGAGGTGCTTAGCTTTGGGTTCAATCTTGCATGATTTCACCCAGTGACAAAGTAGGGGTAGCGAGACACGTATTGAATTGTTGCCATCGAGGATAAAAAGATGGGGTTTTCATCATATTGCTTGAGTTTATTCCTCTACATCATGTCATCTTACTTAAGGTGTTACTCCGTTCTTTATGAACTTAATACTCTAGATGCATGCTGGATAGCGGTCGATGTGTGGAGTAATAGTAGTAGATGCAGGCAGGAGTCGGTCTACTTGACACGGACGTGATGCCTATATTCATAATCATTGCCTTGGATATCATCATAACTTTGCGCTTTTCTATCAATTGCTCGACAGTAATTTGTTCACCCACCTGTATTATTTGCCTTCATGAGAGAAGCCTCTAGTGAAACCTATGGCCCCTGGTCTATTTTGCCATCATATTAGTTTTCGATCTACTATTTTGCAATCGTTTACTTTCAGATCTATACACCAAAAACCCAATTTTTATCTTTTGTTTATCTATCTCTATCAGATCTCACCTTTGCAAGTGACCGTGAAGGGATTGAGAACCCCTTTATCGCGTTGGGTGCAAGTGTTTGATTGTTTGTGCAGGTATTGGTGATTTGCGCGTTCTTCTCCTACTGGATTGATACCTTGGTTCTCAAACTGAGGGAAAAACTTATCTCTAATGTGCTGCATCACCCTTTCCTCCTCAAGGGAAAAACCAACGCAAGCTCAAGAAGTAGCAGGCAGAATTTCTGGCGCCGTTGCCGGGGAGATCTACGCCAAGTCAAGATCTACAACAAGCCTACCAAGTACCCATCATAAAACTCTCATCTCTTGCATTACATTATTCGCCATTTGCCTCTCGTTTCCTCTCCCCCACTTCTAAAAGATTTTTAGAAAAATACAAAAGGATTTGCCTTTTTTTGCCTTCTCTTTCGTCCTTCTTTTCGTTTGCCCTTATGTCTTACTTGGTTTGTTTGCTCGTTTGCTTGGTATAATTGTGTGCTTATTGAAAATCAGAAACGAAGTTTAAGGATCTACTTCAAGTTTTCTACTTGGATCATCTTCGATCCATATGTGCTCGTGCTGAAACCCCAACTAGTTTAGTTGAGGGAAAATCTTTAGATGAGCATGCTCATTTTGTGCGTCACCGTTTGTCTGAAAAAGGGAGACTTCCATGGAATCAAATAAATTGTTTGCTATGCTATGCTTGGAATCTTTGTGAACTTTGTGATTTTACTTGTTGCTCTAAGAACCCTAAAAACACCTTCCCTACCTATGTGAGTTTAATGATAATAAAATCTTATCTTCTTATGAAAAGGGTGTTTATAGTTACTATGATATCGAACAAATTGAAGAATTTGTTGCTTTTAAGGGTGCTTATGAAGTTGCTTCTTTGATTGAAAATATGATATTACTCTCTATAAATCTGAAAATTTTGACATACTTAAATATTGCTATGAAAACTATGCTCACAATGCCTATGTCAAAGAATTTATTGAGAGAACGACCATTGCTTTGGAAGAAAATAATGATATGCATGAATCTATAGATAATTATGATTCTGATGATTTGATTGAGAAACCCTCCCTTGATGAGTGTGATGCTTGCTATTCTTGTGGCCATGATGCCAATATTTTTGGAGATGAATTTGCTATAGTTCCTTATGTTAAACATGAGATTATTGCTATTGCACCCATACTTGATAGTTCCTTGAATCAAAATCATGATTGCAATGATGTTATTATAAATTCTATTAATGTCAATTGTGCTAATAATATGAAAAACCCCAAGCTTGGGGATGCTAGTTTTGCTATGTCCGCTAATTATTGCAATGATCATGATTGGGGTGATAATGCTTCTTATGATCTTGAAAATTTATTTAAGCCTCCTGGTGACTATGTTTGCTATAATAGCGAAAGTGGGTTTGGAAGAGTGTCAACTTTAGGAAATAATTATCCCACTACTTTGGATATTGATCAATCTTATGAATTTTTTAATAAAAGTGGGCTTGGAGAGGTCATGACTTTATTTGATGATCCCACTATCTTGGAAGAGTCAACTTTGCATGCATGTGGATCATCTAGAGAATATGTTATGTGATAGTTATATTGTTGAATTTGAGTATGATCCCACATGTAATTACTATGAGAGAGGAAAATATGGTTGTAGAAATTTTCATGTTACTAAATTACCTCTCGTTATGTTGAGATTGCTATTGTTTCTTTCTTCTTCCTTGCATATGCTAGATCTTGCTTGTCTTGCTAATTTGTTTGCTTATAAAATTCCTATGCATAGGAAGCATGTTAGACTTAAATTTGTTTGTCACATGTTTTATGATGCTCTCTTTGTGTTTCAATTATTAGCTTTCATGTGAGCATCATTGAAATCTCAATGCCTAGCTAAAAGGCTTTAAAGAAAAGTGCTTGTTGGGAGACAACCCAATATTTTTCTAGTTTTTTAATAAAATTTTCATCTAGCCTCTGGTTAGATATGTTTTTGTGTTTTAGTTAGTGTTTGTGCCAAGTAAGGCCTTTGGGATAGCTTACGATGATAGGTGATTTGATCTTACTGAAAAACAGAAACTTTTGCGCCCAGTAATACAATTTTGAAAAATCACAGAAGCGTGCTTTTGATCTGAATTTTTTACACAAGATTGATACGCCAATTTCCCAGGTTGTCCTAATTTTTCAGAATTTTCGGAGTTACAGAAGTATTCGGAGTTTACAGATTACTACACACTGTTCTGTTTTTGATAGATTCTGTTTTCTATGTGTTTTTTGCTTATTTTGATGAATCTATGGGTAGTATCAGGGGGTATGAACCATGGAAAACTTGGAATACAGTAGATATTACACCAATATAAATAAAGAATGAGTTCACAATAGTACCGAAAGTGGTGATTTTATTTTCTTATACTAACGAATCTCATGAGATTTTCTGTTGAGTTTTGTGTTGTGAAGTTTTCAAGTTTTGGGCGACTGCGCCATGCAGGCAGAGAAAGAAGTCGGCTGCGCGGATGTCGACGAGGTGGCGGCCAGCACGTCCGCGCCCGCCGCCATCATCAAGGATTAGTAGAACAAGGAAGGCCGCCGTCGCCGCTTGTACTCCATGGAGGCCACCGCCGGCGCGTCGCCGGCTTGTACTCCATGGAGGCCACCGCCGGCGCGTCGCCGGCTTGTACAGTCGGTGACCTTTCGGTCTTTATCTCAGACCATCCTGGGCACACCCGTCTGTAGCGACCAGACCTCAAACAGTCTGATCTACCGTGCACCAGTGTCATCCCTGGATCAGTAATGCTGACACGCACAGTACTTGGAGGATTTATAACAGAGTAGCAATCACACACTTATTACATCGAGTATCTCAAAAGAGAAATAAGTATGACAAATATGGCTTAAGGCCAACTAAAACGATAACAGCGGAAGACTTGGAAGATAAGTGAGTCCATCAACTCCAACGGCATCACTGAGTATAAGACCACGACCTAAGGCACCTTACTCGTCGTCTGAAAAGTCTGCAACATGAAACGTTGCAGCCCGAAAACGGGTCAGCACATGGAATATGCTGGCAAAATAACACATAGAGAGTAATGAACCGAATAAAGCTATACTACATGCATATTTGGTTGGTGTTAAGCTCTATGGTTACAGTTTTGCGAAAAGCCAATTTTTCCCTACTGCAAAGGAATAAATTTTATTTAACTATCATGGTGGTTGTTAAACATTGAGAATGGTTGACAGCATCTCAATCCCAATTAAGTATCATCCTTAACCCAACAAAATTAATTTGAGTAACATGATGAGATTCACATGATAATCCAAGTACTAGATACTCAAGATGTCCATAACCGGGGACACGGCTAACCATGATTAGTTTATACACTCTGCAGAGGTTTGTGCACTTTTCCCCACAAGACTCGATCTCCTCCGTTGGATTACTCGCACTACATGGTGTTTGAGTGACGGATGACCGAGACATAGTCTTTCAGAAGTGTTTGCACCTTACGATCGGGTAGACCGTTACACCTACTTTCCCCTACATCTGCTAGTCTACCACTGTAAGAGTTCACACAACTTAATCAACTATGCTAGAGCCCATAATAGCTTGCGGCTGCACACGGAAGTTTCTAGCATGAATAATCTCATGATCCCTTTGAGCCTGGGTGGCGGTCCAAAAGAAAACAGGCAATCACTGGAATACCCAGGTGCCTCAATCCACCCAGATGTGTGTTTAAGTTGCCACCTTAAGTAAACCATTAAATTAACAATCTCACATCTGTCATGGATACACTCACCCAATCCACGTCTACTAGCATAGCATAGCAATATGAGCAAACGTAGAAGTAACTCCCAAAGGTTTGATAACAAAACAGGTAATAGGTACTACCTCATCTACTTCCCAATACCCACAATTTAATTAGATCCTAATCATGCAATGTTTGAGGATTGGTCTAATGCAATAAAACTGGGTAGTAAAGAGGTATGATCAAAGTGTTACTTGCCTTGCTGATGATCCGTGAAACCTAGAGATTCGAAGTAGCAAGCGGCGCACTCCGGGTACTCTATCACAAACAAACAAGCATACAGTAAGCACTCAACTAATGCACAGGCAAAACTCAAATAAAAGATCTAATCAGAAAGTTCAACTTAAGAACTCCGGTTTGCAAAAAGAATCAAATCAAACGAAGCAACGAAAGTCAAACGGCGAAAGAAACACGCTTCATTTACTAATCTGGATCTAAGTCAAATTTTACAGTAGCAAAAACTTGTTTGAGTTGCTTAAACGGAAAGAGAATTTTGAGACGAAACTCTAGGAGCTTGAATCACCTGATTCCGACAAACGAGCGAAAAGATATACTAGAACGAAAATCGGATCAGAAATCACGATCTGGAATAATCGCGGAATATCCAAAAAAAAGAAAAACTGACGAACAGTTTATCGAACGAACGTTCGTTAACTGTAACTAAATGATGAACACGTTCGTTAAAACGAACGAACGAGCGAACGCTCGCTAATTAACTAAACCGAGAAAAAAGAAACCTAGGGTTTTCAAAAAAACCGGACACGGCGGCGGCGGCTCGGTATACCTCCGGCGAGGCTCTCCAGCGGGGCTGCGGGGTGGTGGCGTAGGGCGGCGGGGTCGATGTCGGGGCGACGGGCGGCGGCTTCGGGCGGCTTGGGGCGTCGGCGTCGGGCGGCTCCGGCGTCGGCGGGTTCGGTGGCGGGGCGGGGGCTTGGGGTGGGGAGAGGTGGCGGTGGGGGCGGGTACTTATAGGAGGGGGGCGACTCCGGCTTGGGGAGGGGGCAACCCCGGGAGGCGTGCTCCTCCCAGACTCGGCGGCGGCGGCGGACTCCGACGCGGAGACGACGACGGGAGGCGGTGGCGCTCGCGGGCCGGCCTGGCTCGGCTGGGATTCGGCCCAGTCGGGCGCGCGGGATTTTTTTTAAATAAATTTCGCCGAACTAAAAAATCCTAGAAAAATAAATAAAAATCTAAATACCAAAACAAATTTTCACCGTCTAATTAAAATAATTAGAACGAGATGAACATTTTCTTGGCCCTAAAATGCAATTTTGAAAACGTGCAATTTTTCTAATGCAAATAAATTTGCAATAAAATCCAAATAAAATCGAATATTTGATTTTAATATTTTTCCTCCAATATTTCAATTATTTTGGAGAAGTCATATTTTCTCCTCTCATATATTTTAATATGAAATATTTTTGGAGAGAAAAATAATTAAAACCAATGATCCTCGTTTCATAATTTGATAAAACCCAAATATGAAAAACGGAAATCCCCAACTCTCTCTCCGAGGGTCCTTGAGCTGCTTAGGATTTCGAGGATTTGCCAAAATGCAAAAAAAATATGCTATGCAATGATGATCTAATGTATGACATTCCAAATTGAAAATTTGGGATGTTACAAACCTACCCCCTTAAGAGGAATCTCGCCCTCGAGATTCGGGTTGGCTAGAAAATAGGTGAGAGTGGTCCTTCCGTAGATCTTCCTCTCGCTCCCAGGTGGCTTCATCCTCGGTATGGTGACTCCACTGAACTTTGCAAAACTTGATAACCTTGCTACGGGTGACTCGGCTGGCATACTCAAGAATCTTAACTGGTTTCTCCTCATAGGTCAAATCACTATCCAACTGAATCGCCTCCAGTGGCACTGTATCTCTCAGCGGTATATCAGCCATCTCTGCATGGCACTTCTTCAACTGGGAAACGTGGAATACATCATGAACTCCTGACAATCTTTCAGGCAATTCCAGCTTGTAAGCAACTTCTCCCATATGCTCCAAAACTTTGTATGGTCCTACAAAACGTGGCGCTAACTTTCCCTTAACTCCAAAGCGCTTCACTCCTCGAAGTGGTGATACTCGTAGATAAACTCTGTCTCCGACTTCGTAAACTGTCTCCTTGCGTTTAGAATCCGCATAACTCTTCTGCCTGGACTGGGCTACCTTGAGCCTATCGCGAATCAACTTCACTTTCTGTTCAGACTCTTTAATCAAATCTGGTCCAAACAACTGGCGGTCTCCAACTTCGTCCCATAACAATGGTGTTCTACACCTCCTTCCGTACAAAGCTTCGAAAGGGGCCATCTTCAAACTGGATTGATAACTGTTGTTGTAAGAAAACTCTGCATACGGCAAATTGTCGTCCCAACTAGATCCATAATCTAGCGCACAAGCTCTCAGCATATCTTCCAAAATCTGATTGACTCTCTCGGTCTGTCCGTCTGTCTGTGGGTGAAAGGCTGTACTGAACTCTAGCCTGGTACCCAAAGTTTCATGTAACTGATTCCAAAACTTTGAAGTAAACTGGGTTCCTCTATCTGATACAATGGTCCTCGGAACTCCATGCAGACATACGATCCTAGTCATGTATATCTTTGCCAACTTAGCACTGGTGTAAGTGGTCTTCACTGGGATGAAATGAGCTACCTTCGTCAAACGATCGACTACAACCCATATCGAGTCATAGCCTGAACGAGTCCTGGGCAATCCCGTGATAAAATCCATGCCTAGTTTATCCCACTTCCATTCGGGTATCGGCAATGGCTGTAGCAATCCTGCTGGCTTCTGATGCTCTGCCTTCACTCTCTGACATACATCACAAACTGCTACATACTCCGCAATATCCTTCTTCATTCCGGTCCACCAGAAAGTATCCTTCAAATCCAAATACATCTTGGTATTTCCTGGGTGAATCGAATACGGCGAATCATGGGCCTCTTGCAAGATCAACTTCCTGATCTCCGGATCATTGGGCACATAAACGCGGTCCTCAAACCATAAGGTATCGTGCTCATCCTCACGAAATCCCTTGGCTTTTCCTTTACTCATCCTTTTCTTTATCTCGTCAATCTCCTTGTCTGTCTTCTGAGCTTCCCTGATCTTTTCCATCAAGGTAGACTGAATCTCCAATGTTGCTACATAGCCTCTCGGAACTATTTCCAAACGTAGTTCACGAAGATCCTCGGCTAACTTCTTGGGTAATTCTCCGATCATGAGTGTGTTGACATGACTTTTGCGGCTCAACGCATCGGCTACTACGTTAGCCTTTCCGGGGTGATAATGCAATCTCATATCATAATCTTTTATGAGTTCCAACCATCTCCTCTGCCTGAGATTCAACTCCTTTTGCGTGAAAATGTACTTCAAACTCTTGTGATCCGTGTACACCTCACAGTGATTTCCGATGAGAAAATGTCTCCATGTCTTCAACGCATGCACTACGGCTGCTAACTCCAAATCATGCGTGGCATAATTCTTCTCATGGGGTTTAAGTTGTCGTGAAGCATATGAAACAACTCTTCCCTCCTGCATTAGCACTGCTCCAAGTCCTCGACGTGAAGCGTCGCAATATACTTCATAATCCTTGCGTTGATCTGGCAGAATCAACACTGGTGATGTAACCAAACGTTTCTTCAACTCTTGGAAACTAGCTTCACATTCCTCAGTCCAATTGAACTTGGTGTCCTTCTTTAACAGCTCTGTCATGGGCTTAGCAATCCTCGAGAAATTCTCAATGAACCTCCGGTAGTATCCTGCAAGTCCAAGAAAACTCCGGATCTCTCCAACTGATGTGGGTGATTCCCAGTTTGTCACAGTGTCGACTTTGGTGGGGTCTACTGCTATTCCTTCTCCGGATATAACATGTCCGAGGAATCCAACTTCCTTCAACCAAAACTCACATTTGCTGAACTTGGCGTATAACTGATGTTCTCTGAGCTTCTCAAGTACCAAACGCAAATGTTCCTTATGCTCCTCTTCATTCTTTGAGTAAATCAAAATATCATCAATGAATACTACGACGAACTTATCCAGAAACTCCATAAACACTTTGTTCATCAGGTTCATGAAATAGGCAGGTGCGTTAGTCAGACCAAATGACATAACGGTATACTCGTACAGCCCATACCTGGTGGTAAAAGCCGTCTTAGGTATATCCTGCTCTCGAATCTTCAACTGATGGTATCCTGATCGTAGATCGATCTTGGAAAATACCTTAGCTCCTTGTAATCGGTCAAACAGATCATTGATCATCGGCAGTGGGTACTTATTTTTGATGGTCACTTCATTCAATCCACGATAATCAACAACCATCCTCAACGATCCATCTTTCTTCTCCACTAGAAGTACGGGTGATCCCCAAGGTGAAGAACTTGGGCGAATATAGCCTTTATCCAGTAACTCCTTAATCTGCTTCTTAATTTCTTCTAAATCCTTTGCGGGCATCCTGTACGGTCTCTTTGATATTGGCCCTGTGCCTGGCAAAAGCTCAATCAAAAACTCAATGTCTCTATCCGGTGGCATGCCTGGCAACTCCTCTGGAAATACATCCGGGTAATCCTTCACCACTGGTACTTCCTCCTGTACAACTCCTGATAAGGAATTTACTTGAGTCCTCTTCGGCACATGCCGGGATACATACTTAATCCTTCTTCCTTCTGGGGTGGTAAGCGAAATCGTTTTACTGGCGCAATCGATGTTTCCTCCGTACATCGATAGCCAATCCATACCCAAAATTACGTCCAAACCTTGCGACTCCAAGATTATCAAGTCTGAGGGGAAAACATGCCTACCTATGGACAATGGCATCTGAAAACATCCTTGGCTTGCCATATACTCGGCTCCTGGTGAACTTACTAACATAGGTGTTCTAAGAACTTTGGTGGGCAGTTTATACTTATCCACAAATCCCCTTGATATGTATGAATGCGATGCACCAGTATCAAAAAGAACGAGTGCAGTAAATGACTTAACCAAAAACTTACCTATTACTGCATCAGGCTGTGCTTCAACCTCCTCCACGTAAACGTGGTTCACATGTCCTTTATTGAAAGGGTTAGGCTTCTTCCCAGAGCTTCCATTGCCATTTCCATTTTTAGCTTCGGGACATTCATTAGCATAATGTCCAGTCTTCTGGCACTTGTAGCAAGTGACTTGGCTCAGATCTCTCTTAACTGGGGTAGATGGGTTATTACGGTTCTGTCCGTTGCTTCCTCCATTCCCATTACCATTCTTGGGTCCACTATGGTTGTGCGAA
This sequence comes from Triticum aestivum, assembly GCF_018294505.1. Taxonomy (NCBI): domain Eukaryota; kingdom Viridiplantae; phylum Streptophyta; class Magnoliopsida; order Poales; family Poaceae; genus Triticum; species Triticum aestivum. The sequence continues at coordinate 312,022,129 of NC_057808.1, read as the reverse complement.
CCTCCTGCTCCATGGGTATGCTGAAAAGATCCTCCCGAATTTGGGGTAAAACGTGGCTTCTGATGAGCTCCAGAATTGTACTTCCCTTGTCCATACTTCCTCTTGCGGCTTTCAATCTGCTGCTGCTTCCCTTCAATCATGAGAGCTCTATCTACCAACTCCTGGTAGTTGTTGAAGGTTGCTACCATCAACTGCATACTCAGCTCATCATTCAGTCCTTCCAGAAACTTCTCCTGCTTGGCTGCATCTGTAGCAATGTCATCTGGAGCATAACGTGCTAACTTACTAAAGTCCTCCACATACTGGCCTACGGTGCGTCCTCCTTGGCGTAGGTTGCGAAACTCACGCTTCTTCATAGCCATAGCTCCTGCTGAAACATGGGCAGTACGGAAAGCTTGCTGAAACTGGTCCCATGTGACAGTGTCAATAGGGTGTGTGGCTGTGTAATTCTCCCACCATGATGCTGCGGGTCCATCAAGCTGATGTGCGGCAAAACGCACTCTCTCCGCATCTGTGCATCCTGCAGTGGTCAACTCCCTTCCAACTTTGCGGAGCCAATCATCTGCAACAATCGGCTCGGTGCTGCTGGAAAACACCGGCGGATTCAGCCTCAAGAAACGGGTTAAGTGATCAACAGGTGGTGGTGGTGGGTTGTTGTTGTTGTTGTTGCCTTGGTTCTGTACTAACACTTGCATCAGGGCATTCTGCTGCTGAATCAACTGAGTGATCTCCGGTGGGAAAACAAATCCGGTGTCGCGTCTCGGAGGCATCTGATAGGTTAGAAAAGGTGAGAATTTAGAATAGAATGAGGTCTAGAGAGAAAACACTACCCATATGCTCATGAGACAAACACAATCAATATCACTCAATCAATTCAAACAAGGCATACAATCGATCTAACTATCGTTACAAAGTGCTCGGACTATACTATATACATGGGGGAATACTACTACTGATTATGGTGGTCTACTAGAAATTTTGATCGGTCGAAGACTCCATGATATCTGCTCCAGCTTCATCAACAAAATCATCTTCACTGGGGTCTGAGTCGGTGTCGTCGATGATGATGTAGTTATCCGGGCAAGCGCAATCATCATCTTCTCCTCCTGGTGCTGGGTCTCCCATGAATACTCCGATCTTCTTTATCAGGTCGTCATTCTTCTCCACCAGTGCGACGATTTCCTCCATATAATCCTCGCGCGTAGACTTGAGTTCTTCCTCCAACTCCGTGATCTTGGTCAATGCCTTCTTCAGATCTATCATGCTGTGCACATTTGGTTCTCCTGGCGACGAATGTGTTGGTTTTGCTCCTGGATGAATGCTGCAATTGATCCATCCTTCTTGGTGCTGATCATCTCCCATTGCTCATCTCGTCGCCCACAAATCTGATAAATAGTATCCTTAAGCTCCCTGTGGTAGACTTCTCCAATGCGTCCCATAGTGATGTGGGCTGCCATGCTCTTCCCTAAACTCCAGGTTGGTGCATCAAAGGAAAACTCTATAGGCTCAGTGACTGGCATGAACGTCCTTCCTGGAACTTGAACTTGAATCATCCAGCGCTCTTCTTCTGGTAGTGTGGCATTGTAAGTTCCGGTGAAGCTTGGAATTCCGATGTTCAGGTATCTAGTGACTTCCTTCAAGTGTCGTCCAAAAGGTGTATCTTCATCCGGTTGCATGAACTTGTTCCTTGCATCCGCCGTTCCTAAAAGAGTAGAAAATGGAGAGGAGTCAGAAATGAGAAGAGAGTAGTGTTCTAGGGTTTAAGCTTAGTGGTCGTGTCCTACAGTCAGCGTGTGCTCTGATACCACCTTGTAGCGATCAGACCTCAAACAGTCTGATCTACCGTGCACCAGTGTCATCCCTGGATCAGTAATGCTGACACGCACAGTACTTGGAGGATTTATAACAGAGTAGCAATCACACACTTATTACATCGAGTATCTCAAAGAGAAATAAGTATGACAAATATGGCTTAAGGCCAACTAAAACGATAACAGCGGAAGACTTGGAAGATAAGTGAGTCCATCAACTCCAACGGCATCACTGAGTATAAGACCACGACCTAAGGCACCTTACTCGTCGTTTGAAAATTCTGCAACATGAAACGTTGCAGCCCGAAAATTGGTCAGCACATGGAATATGCTGGCAAAATAACACATAGAGAGTAATGAACAGAATAAAGCTATACTACATGCATATTTGGCTGGTGTGAAGCTCTATGGTTACAGTTTTGCGAAAAAGCCAATTTTCCCCTACTGCAAAGGAATAAATTTTATTTAACTATCATGGTGGTTGTTAAACATTGAGAATGGTTGACAGCATCTCAATCCCAATTAAGTATCATCCTAAACCCAACAAAATTAATTTGAGTAACATGATGAGATTCACATGATAATCCAAGTACTAGATACTCAAGATGTCCATAACCGGGGACACGGCTAATCATGATTAGTTTATACACTCTGCAGAGGTTTGTGCACTTTTCCCCACAAGACTCGATCTCCTCCGTTGGATTACTCGCACTACATGGTGTTTGAGTGACGGATGACCGAGACATAATCTTTCAGAAGTGTTTGCACCTTACGATCGGGTAGACCGTTACACCTACTTTCCCCTACATCAGCTAGTCTACCACTGTAAGAGTTCACACAACTTAATCAACTATGCTAGAGCCCATTATAGCTTGTGGCTGCACACGAAAGTTTCTAGCATGAATAATCTCATGATCCCTTTGAGCCTGGGTGGCGGTCCAAAAGAAAACAGGCAATCACTAGAATACCCAGGTGCCTCAATCCACCCAGATGTGTGTTTAAGTTGCCACCTTAAGTAAACCATTAAATTAACAATCTCACATCTGTCATGGATACACTCACCCAATCCACGTCTACTAACATAGCATAGCAATATGAGCAAACGTAGAAGTAACTCCCAAAGGTTTGATAACAAAACAGGTAATAGGTACTACCTCATCTACTTCCCAATACCCACAATTTAATTAGATCCTAATCATGCAATGTTTGAGGATTGGTCTAATGCAATAAAACTGGGTAGTAAAGAGGTATGATCAAAGTGTTACTTGCCTTGCTGATGATCCGTGAAACCTAGAGATTCGAAGTAGCAAGCGGCGCACTTCGGGTACTCTATCGCAAACAAACAAGCATACAATAAGCACTCAACTAATGCACAGGTAAAACTCAAATAAAAGATCTAACCAGAAAGTTCAACTTAAGAACTCCGGTTTGCAAAAAGAATCAAATCAAACGAAGCAACGACAGTCAAACGGCGAAAGAAACAAGCTTCATTTACTAATCTGGATCTAAGTCAAATTTTACAGTAGCAAAAACTTGTTTGAGTTGCTTAAACGGAAAGAGAATTTCGAGACGAAACTCTAGGCACTTGAATCACCTGATTCCGACAAACGAGCGAAAAGATATACTAGAACGAAAATCGCATCAGAAATCGCGATCTGGAATAATCGCGGAAAATCCGAGAAAAAGAAAAACTGACGAACAGTTTATCAAACGAACGTTCGTTAACTGTAACTAAATGATGAACACGTTCGTTAAAACGAACGAACGAGTGAACGCTCGCTAATTAACTAAACCGAGAAAAAAGAAAAAAACCTAGGGTTTTCAAAAAAACCGAATCATTTTTTTTAAACCGGACACAGCGGCGGCGGCTCGGTATACCTCCGGCGAGGCTCTCCGGCGGGGCGTCGGGGCTGCGGGGTGGCGGCGTAGGGCGGCGGGGTGGCGGCGTAGGGCGGCGGGGTCGACGTCGGGGCGACGGGGCGGCGGCTTCGGGCGGCTCCGACGGCTTGGGGCGTCGGCGTCGGGCGGCTCCGGCATCGGCGGGTTTCGGTGGCGGGGCGGCGGGCTTGGGGGTGGGGAGAGGTGGCGGTGGGGGCGGGGTACTTATAGGAGGGGGCGACTCCGGCTTGGAGAGGGGGCAACCCCGGGAGGCGTGCTCCTCCCGGACTCGGCGGCAGCGGCGGACTCCGACGCGGAGACGACGACGGGAGGCGGTGGCGCTTGCGGGCCGGCCTGGCTCGGCTGGGATTCGGCCCAGTCGGGCGCGCAGGATTTTTTTTAAATAAATTTCGCCGAACTTAAATAAATCCTAGAAAAATACATAAAAATCGAAAAATACCAAAACAAATTTTCGTGGTCTAATTAAAATAATTAGAACGAGATGAACATTTTCTTGGCCCTAAAGTGCAATTTTGAAAACGTGCAATTTTTCTAATGCAAATAAAATTGCAATAAAATCCAAATAAAATCGAATATTTGATTTTAATATTTTTCCTCCAATATTTCAATTATTTTGGAGAAGTCATATTTTCTCCTCTCATATATTTTAATATGAAATATTTTTTTGGAGTGAAAATAATTAAAACCCAAAAATCCTCGTTTCATTATTTGATAAAACCAAATATGAAAACCGGGAAATCCCCAACTCTCTCTCCGAGGGTCCTTGAGCTGCTTAGGATTTCGAGGATTTGCCAAAATGCAATAAAATATGCTATGCAATGATGATCTAATGTATAACATTCGAAATTGAAAATTTGGGATGTTACATGAGTCTTTACTTTTTAGTTTGCCACAATCATCCTTGCTGTGCACACCTTTTGAGAGGGACACGCATGAATCATGATTTATTAGAATACTCTATGTGCTTCACTTATATCTTTTGAGCTAGGCATTTTTGCTCTAGTGCTTCACTTATATATTTTTAGAGCACGGCGGTGGTTTCATTTTATAGAAATTGTTGAACTCTCATGCTTCACTTATATTATTTTGATAGTATTTCTAAACATCATGGTAATTTGCTTTGGTTATAAATTTAGTCCTAATATGATAGACATCCAAGAGGGATATAATAAAAACTTTCATATAAAGTGCATTGAATACTATGTGAAGTTTGATTCCTTATGATTGTTTTGAGATATGAGGATGGTGATATTAGAGTCAAGCTAGTGAGTAATTGTGGATTGTAGAAATACTTGTGTTAAAGTTTGTGATTCCCGTAGCATGCACATATGGTGAACCGTTATGTGATGAAGTCGGAGCATGATTTATTTATTGATTGTTTTCCTTATGAGTGGCGGTCGGGGACGAGTGATGGTCTTTTCCTACCAATCTATCGCCCTAGGAGCATGTGCGTAGTACTTTGTTTCGATGACTAATAGATTTTTGCAATAAGTATGTGAGTTCTTTATGACTAATGTTGAGTCCATGGATTATACGCACTCTCACCCTTCCACCATTGCTAGCTTCTCTTGTGCCACGCAACTTTCGCCGGTACCATACACCCACCATATGCCTTCCTCAAAATAGCCGCCATACCTACCTATAATGGCATTTCCATAGCCATTCCGAGATATATTGCCATGCAACTTTTCACCGTTCCGTTTGTTATGACACACTCCATCATTGCCATATTGCTTTGCATGATCATGTAGTTGACATAGTATTTGTGGCAAAGGCATCATTCATAATTTTTTATACATGTCACTCTTGAGTCATTGCACATCCCGGTACACCGCCGGAGGCATTCATATAGAGTCATATTTTGTTCTAAGTATCGAGTTGTAATTCTTGAGTTGTAAGTAAATAATAGTGTGATGATCATCATTATTAAAGCATTGTCCCATGTGAGGAAAGGATGATGGAGACTATGATTCCCCCACAAGTCAGGATGAGACTCCGAACGAAAAAAGGGGAAGAAAAAAAAGGCCAAAGAAGCCCACAAAAAAATAAGAGAAAAGAGAGAAGGGGCAATGTTCCTATCCTTTTCCACACTTGTGCTTCATAGCACCATGATCTTCATGATAGAGAATCTCCTATGTTGTCACTTTCATATACTAGTGGGAATTTTCATTATAGAACTTGGCTTGTGTATTCCAATGATGGGCTTCCTCAAATTGCCTTAGGTCTTCGTGAGCAAGCGAGTTGGATGCACACCCACCTAGTTTCTTTTTTAGCTTTCATAAACTTATAGCTCTAGTGCATCCGTTGCATGGCAATCCCTACTCACTCACATTGATATCTATTGATGGGCATCTCCATAGCCCGTTGATATGCCTAGTTTATGTGAGACTATCTCCTTCTTTTTGTCTTCTCCACAACCACCATATTCTATTCCACCTATAGTGCTATGTCCATGGCTCACGCTCATGTATTGCGTGAAAGTTGAAAAAGTTTGAGAACATCAAAAGTATGAAACAATTGCTTGGATTGTCATCAGGGTTGTGCATGATTTGAATACTTTGTGTGATGAAGATGGAGCATAGCCAGACTATATGATTTTGTAGGGATAGCTTTCTTTGGCCATGTTATTTTGACAGGCCATGTTATTTTGACAAGACATGATTGCTTTGTTAGTATGCTTGAAGTATTATCGTTTTTATGTCAATATTGAACTTTTGTTTTGAATCTTATGTATCTTAACATTCATGCCACAATAAAGAAAATTACATGGATAAATATGTTAGGTAGCATTCCACATCAAAAATTCTGTTTTTATCATTTACCTACTCGAGGAAGAGCAGGAATTAAGCTTGGGGATGCTTGATACGTCTCCAACGTATCTATAATTTTTGCTTGTTCCATGCTATTATATTATCTATTTTGGATGTTTTATATGCATTAATATGCTATTTTATATTATTTTTGGGACTAACTTATTAACCTAGAGCCCAGTGCCAGTTTCTGTTTTTTCCTTGTTTTTTAGCTTCGCAGAAAAGGAATACTAAACGGAGTCCAAACGGAATAAAACTTCATGATGATTTTTCTTGGACCAGAAGACACCCAAGGGACTTGGAGTGCAAGTCAGAAGAGCCACGAGGCGGCGACAAGGGTGGAGGGCGCGCCCTAGGGGGGGCGCCCCCTACCTTGTGGGCCCCTCGTGACTCCCCTGACCTAGATCTTCCTCCTATATATTAACATATATTACCAAACCACCAGAAGCATCCATGAAAACACTTTTCCACCGCTTCAACCTTCTATTCCCGTGAGATCCCATCTTGGGGCCTTTTCTGACATCCTGTCAGAGGGCGATTCGATCATGGAGGGCATTTACATCAACTCTATTGCCCTTTCGATGAAGCATGAGTACTTTACCTCAGACCTATGGGTCCATAGCTAGTAGCTAGATGGCTTATTCTCTCTCTTTGATTCTCAATACCATGTTCTCCTCGATGTTCTTGCAGATCTATCGGATGCAATCTTATTTTGCGGTGTGTTTGTCGAGATCTGATGAATTGTGGATTTATGATCAGCTTATCTATGAATATTATTTGAATCTTCTCTGAATTCTTATATGCATGATTTGGTATCTTTGTATTTCGTCGAATTATCGGTTTGGTTTGGCCAACTAGATTGGTTTTTCTTGCAATGGGAGAGGTGCTTAGCTTTGGGTTCAATCTTGCGTGATTTCACCCAGTGACAAAGTAGGGGTAGTGAGACACATATTGAATTGTTGCCATCGAGGCTAAAAAGATGGGGTTTACATCATATTGCTTGAGTTTATTCCTCTACATCATGTTATCTTACTTAAGGCGTTACTCCATTCTTTATGAACTTAATACTCTAGATGCATGCTGGATAGCGGTCGATGTGTGGAGTAATAGTAGTAGATGCAGGCAGGACTCAGTCTACTAAACACGGACGTGATGCCTATATTGCATAATCATTGCCTTCGATATCGTCATAACTTTGCGCTTTTTTATCAATTGCTCGACAGTTATTTGTTCACTCACCGTATTATTTGCCTTTAAGAGAGAAGCCTCTAGTGAAACCTATGGCCCCCGGTCTATTTTCCATCATATTAGTTTCCGATCTACTATTTTGCAATCTTTTACTTTCAGATCTATACACCAAAAACCCAAAAATATTTTATCTTTTGTTTATCTATCTCTATCAGATCTCACCTTTGCAAGTGACCATGAAGGGATTGACAACCCCTTTATCGCGTTGGGTTCAAGTGTTTGATTGTTTGTGCAGTTATTGGCGATTTGCACGTTCTTCTCCTACTAAATTGATACCTTGGTTCTCAAACTGAGGGAAATACTTGTAACATCCCAAATTTTCAATTTGGTATGTTATACATAGATCATCATTGCATATCATATTTTATTGCATTTTGACAAATCCTCGATAAATCCTATGCAACTCAAGGACCCTCGGAGAGAGTTGGGGATTTTCTCGAATTTTCATATTTGATTTTCATCAAATAATAAAACGAGGATTTTGGTTTTAATTATTTTTCTCTCCGGAAAAATATTTCATTAAAAATAAATGAGAGGAGAAAATATGACTTCTCCAAAACAATTGAAATATTGGAGGAAAAATGTTAAAATCATTTATTGGATTTTATTCGCAATTTTAATTGCATTAAAAAATATTGCATGTTTTCAAAAAATTTATTTTTTGTGTCAAAAAATGTTCACCCTGTTCTAAATATTCTAACTAGACGTGGAAATTTGTTTTATCTTTTTTGGATTTTTATTTATTTTTCTACGAATTTTTCGGCGGAACGTTTTAAAAAAAAATCGCGCCGCGCCCGACCGGGCCGAGGCCCAGCCGCGCCGCCGGCCCATCTCCGCGTTCTCCTCCGCGAGCACGCCGGACGCCGCCGCCGTGTCCGCCACGGACACCCCGCCGCCGCGCCTTGCCCCCTCCTCCAAGCACCCCTCCCCCCTCTTTATAAACCCCGCCGCCGCCCCCTCCCTCTCACCCCGCCGCCGCCCCGCACCCGCCCCGCACCCCGCCGCCGAAGCAGGAGCCCGAAGGCCGCCGCCGCTCGCCGAACCCCGCCGCCGGAGCCGCCCTTGCCACCCCGAGCCCCCTGAGCCCCGCCGCACCCCGCCGCCCTCGCTGGAGCCAGCCGGAGCCCTGCCCCGACGAGGTATACCTCGCCGTCGTTGCCGGTTTCGTTTAAAAAAACCGTTCGTTAAAAAAAAACCCTAGATCGGTTTATTTTCTTCGGTTTTGTTATTTTGTGAACGTTCACCGACCCGTTCGTTTTAACGAGCGCGTTCGTCGGATTTTCGTTGTTAACGAACGTCCGTTCTTTAACCGTTCATCCGTTTTTCTTTTTCATCGGATTTTTCCGCGATTATCTCAGATCTCGATTTCTGATCGAATCTTCGTTTCTGTTTAATTTTTCGCTCGTTTATCGGAATCAGGCGATTCAAGCGCCTAGAGTTTCGTCTCGAAATTCTCTTTTCATTTAACCTACTCAAACAAGTTTTTGCTACTGTAAAATTTGACCTAGATCCAGATTAGTAAACGAAGTTTGTTTCTTTCGCCGTTTGACTTTCGTTGCTTCGTTCGAGTTGATTCTTTTTGCAAACCGGAGTTCTTAAGTTGAACTTTCTGGTTGGATCTTTCATTCGAGTTTTACCTGTGCATTAGATGAGTACTTATTGTTTGCTTGTTTGTTTGCGATAGAGTACCCGGAGTGTGCCGCTTGTTACTTCGAATCGCTAGGTTTCGCGGATCATCAGGAAGGCAAGTAACACTTTGATCATATACCTTCCATACCCAGTTTTTATTGCATTAGATCTATTCCTCAAACATTGCATGATTAGGATCTAATTAAATTGTGGGTATTGGGAAGTAGTTGAGGTAGTACCTATTACCTGTTCTTTTATCAAACCCTTGGGAGTTACTTCTACGTTTGCTATTATATTGCCATGCTATGCTCGTAGACGTGGATTGGGTTTGAGTGATATTCATGACAGATGTGAGATTGTTAATAATGGTTTACTTAAGGTGGCAACTAAAACTCACATCTGGGTGGATTGAGGTACCTGGGTATTCCAGGATTGCCTGTTTTTCTTTTGGACCGCCACCCAGGTTCAAAGGGATCATGAGATTATTCATGCTAGAAACTTCCGTGTGCAGCCACAAGCTATTATGGGCTCTAGCATAGTTGACTAAGTTGTGTGAACTCTTACAGTGGTAGACTAGCAGATGTAGGGGAAAGTAGGTGTAACTGTCTACCCATACGTAAGGTGCAAACACTTCTGAAAGACTGTGTCTCGGTCATCCGTTACTCAAACACCATGTAGTGCGAGTAATCCAACGGAGGAGATCGAGTCTTGTGGGGAAAAGTGCGCAAACCTCTGCAGAGTGTACAAACTAATCATGGTTAGCCGTGTCCCCGGTTATGGACAATTTGAGTATCTAGTACCTGGATTATCATGTGAATCTCATCACCATGTTACTTTTAATTAATTTTGTTGGGTTATTGATGACACTTAATTGGGATTGAGATGCTGTCAACCATCTCAATGTTTAACAACCACCATGATAGTTAAATAAAATTTATTCCTTTGCAGTAGGGAAAAATTGGCTTTCCGCAAAAACTTTAACCATAGAGCTTTCCACCAGCCTTATATGCATGTAGTATAGTATTATTATGTTCATTATTTCTCTATGTGTTACATTGCCAGCATATTCCATGTGCTGACCCGTTTTCGGGCTGCAACGTTTCATGTTGCAGACTTTTCAGACGACGAGTAAGGTGCCTTAGGTCGTGGTCTTATACTCAGTGATGCCGCTGGAGTTGATGGACTCACTTATCTTCCAAGTCTTCCGCTGTTATCGTTTTAGATGGCCTTAAGCCATATTTATCATACTTATTCTCTTTGGAGATATTCGATGTAATAAGTGTGTGATTGCTACTCTGTTATAAATCCTCCATTTGTACTGTGCGTGTCAGCATTACTGATCCAGGGATGACACTGGTGCACAGCAGCACAGACCATTTGAGGTCTGGTCGCTACAAAGGTGGTATCAGAGCACACGCTGACTGTAGGACACGACCACTAAGCTTAAGCCCTAGAACACTTCTCTCTTCTCATTTCTGACCCCTCTCCACTTTCTACTCTTTTAGGAATGGCGGATACAAGGAGCAAGTTCATGCAACCAGATGAAGACACGCCTTTTGGTCGACACTTGAAGGAAGTCACCAAGTACTTGAACATAGGAATACCAAGCATCACCGGAACCTACAACGCCACATTACCCGAAGAGGAGAGCTGGAAGATTCAAGTTCACATTCCAGGAAGGACGTTTGTGCCAGTTACTGAACCCATAAGATTGGTTTTCGAAGCACCAACCTGGAGTTTAGGGAAGAGCATGGCAGCCCACATCGCTATGGGACGCATTGGAGAAGTCTACCACCAGGAGCTTAAGGATACAATTTATCAGATTTGTGGACGCCGAGACGCGCAATGGGAGATGATCAGAACCAAGAAGGATGGATCAATTGCAGCTTTCATCCAGGAGCAAAACCAACATATCCGTCGCCAGGAGAACCAGATGTGCACGGACAAGGAAGAACTGAAGAAGGCATTGACGAAGATCAAGGAGCTGGAGGAAGAACTCAAGGCTACACGCGAGGATTATATGGAGGAAATCGTCGCACTAGTAGGGAAGAATGACGACCTGGAGAAGAAGATTGGAGTATTCATGGGAAATCCAGTGCCAAAAGCAAAGATGACGAATGCACTTGTCCGGATAACTACATCATCATCGACGACACCGACTCGGAACCAAGTGAAGATGACTTTGTTGATGAAGCTGGAGCAGACATCATGGAGTCTTCAACTGATCAGAATTTCTAGTAGACCACCATATCAGTAGTAGTTTTCCCCCATTTAATAGTATAGTTCAAGCACTTTGTAACGCTAGTTAGATCGATTGTTATGCCTTGTTTGAATTGATTGAGTGATATTGATTGTATTTGTCTCATGAGCATATGGGTAGTGTTTTCCTCTAGACCTCATTCTATTCTTAACTCTCATCTTTTCTAACCCATCAGATGCCTCCGAGACGCGACCCCGGATTTGTTTTCCCACCAGAGATCACCCAGTTGATTCAGCAACAGAATGCCCTGATGCAAGTGTTAGTGCAGAACCAAGGCAACAACAACAACAACAACCCACCGCCACCACCACCTGTTGATCACTTAGCCCGTTTCTTAAGGCTAAACCCGCCGGTGTTTTCCAGTAGCACCGAGCCGATTGTTGCAGATGATTGGCTCCGCAAAGTTGGAAGGGAGTTGACCACTGCAGGATGCACAGATGCTGAAAGAGTGCGTTTTGCCGCACATCAGCTTGATGGACCCGCAGCATCATGGTGGGAGAATTATACAGCCACGCACCCTATTGACACTGTCACATGGGACCAGTTTCAGCAAGCTTTCCGTACAGCTCATGTTTCAGCAGGAGCTATGGCTATGAAGAAGCGTGAGTTTCGCAACCTACGCCAAGGAGGACGCACCGTAGGCCAGTATGTGGAGGAATTCAGTAAATTAGCACGTTATGCACCAGATGACGTTGCTACAGATGCAGCCAAGCAGGAGAAATTTTTGGAAGGACTGAATGATGAACTGAGTATGCAGTTGATGGTAGCAACCTTCAACAACTACCAGGAGTTGGTAGATAGAGCTCTCATGATTGAAGGGAAGCAACAGCAGATTGAAAACCGTAAGAGGAAGTATGGACAAGGGAAGTATAACTCTGGAGCTCAACAGAAACCACGTTTTGCCCCGAAGCCGGGAGGACAGTTTCAGCATACCCATGGAGGAGGTAGTTCGCACAACCATAATGGCTCTAAAAATGGTAATGGGAATGGAGGAAGCAACGGACAGAACCGCACCAACCCATCTACCCCAGCCAAGAGGGACCTGAGCCAAGTCACTTGCTTTAAGTGCCAGAAGACTGGACATTATGCCAATGAATGTCCTGAAGCCCAAAATGGAAATGGCAATGGAAGCTCTGGGAAGAAGCCGAACCCGTTCAACAAAGGACACGTGAACCACGTGAGCGTGGAGGAGGTTGAAGCACAGCCTGATGCAGTAATAGGTAAGTTTTTGGTTAAGTCATTTACTGCAACCGTTCTTTTCGATACTGGTGCATCGCATTCATACATATCAAGGGGATTTGTGAATAAGTTTAAGCTGTCCACCAAAGTTCTCAGAACCCCTATGTTAGTAACCTCGCCAGGAGCAGAGTATATGGCAAGCCAAGGATGTTTTCAGATGCCATTGGCCATTGGTAGGCATGTTTTCCCCTCAGACCTAATAGTTTTGGAGTCGCAAGGTTTGGATGTGATTTTGGGAATGGATTGGCTATCGTTGTATGGAGGAAACATCGATTGTGCCAGCAAGACGATTTTGCTTACCACCCCAGAAGGAAAAAGGATCAAGTATGTATCCCGGCATATGCCGAAGAGGACTCAAGTGAATTCCTTATCAGGAGTTGTACAGGAGGAAGTACCAGTGGTGAAGGATTATCCGGATGTATTTCCAGAAGAGTTGCCAGGCATGCCACCGGATAGAGACATTGAGTTCTTGATTGAACTTTTGCCAGGCACAGGGCCAATATCTAAGAGACCGTACAGGATGCCCGCAAAAGATTTGGAGGAAATTAAGAAGCAGATCAAGGAGTTACTGGATAAAGGCTATATTCGCCCAAGTTCGTCACCTTGGGGATCACCAGTACTTCTAGTGGAGAAGAAAGATGGATCGCTGAGGATGGTTGTTGATTACCGTGGATTGAATGAAGTGACCATCAAAAACAAGTACCCACTGCCGATGATCAATGATTTGTTTGACCGCCTACAAGGAGCTAAAGTATTTTCCAAGATCGATCTACGATCAGGATACCATCAGTTAAAGATTCGAGAGCAGGATATACCTAAGACGGCTTTTACCACCAGATATGGATTGTATGAGTATACCGTTATGTCATTTGGTCTGACTAACGCACCTGCCTATTTTATGAACCTGATGAACAAAGTGTTTATGGAGTTTTTGGATAAGTTCGTCGTGGTGTTCATTGACGATATTTTAGTCTTTTCCAAGAATGAGGAAGAGCATGAGGAGCATTTGCGATTGGTACTTGAGAAGCTCAGAGAACATCAGTTATATGCCAAGTTCAGCAAATGTGAATTTTGGCTGAAGGAAGTTGGATTCCTTGGACATGTTATTTCTGGAGAAGGAATAGTAGTAGACCCTGCCAAGGTTGACACAGTGACAAGTTGGGAATCACCCACGACAGTTGGAGAAATCCGGAGTTTTCTTGGACTTGCAGGATACTACCGGAGATTCATCGAGAATTTCTCGAAGATTGCTAAGCCCATGACTGAGCTATTGAAAAAGGACACCAAATTCAATTGGACTGAGGATTGTGAAGCTAGTTTCCAAGAGTTGAAGAAACGATTGGTTACATCACCAGTGTTGATTCTGCCAGATCAACGCAAGGATTATGAAGTTTATTGCGACGCTTCTCGTCGAGGACTTGGAGCAGTGCTTATGCAGGAAGGAAGAGTTGTGTCATATGCTTCACGACAACTTAAACCCCATGAGAAGAATTATGCTACGCATGATTTGGAGTTAGCAGCCGTGGTGCATGCGTTGAAGACATGGAGACATTTTCTCATCGGAAACCATTGTGAGGTGTATACGGATCACAAGAGTTTGAAGTATATTTTCACGCAGAAGGAGTTAAATCTCAGACAGAGGAGATGGTTGGAGCTCATTAAGGATTATGATATGAGATTGCATTATCACCCAGGAAAGGCTAACGTAGTAGCAGACGCGTTGAGCCGCAAGAGTCATGTCAACACCCTCATGACAGGAGAGTTACCTCAGGAGTTAGCCGAGGACCTTCGCGAACTATGTTTGGAGATAGTCCCAAGAGGCTATTTAGCGACACTGGAGATTCAGTCTACCTTGATGGAAAGGATCAGAGAAGCTCAGAAGACAGACAAGGAGATTGAAGAGATAAAGGAGAAGATGAGCAAAGGAAAAGCCAAGGGATTTCGTGAGGATGAGCACGATACCTTATGGTTTGAGGACCGCATTTATGTGCCAAAAGATCCGGAGATCAGGAAGTTGATTTTGCAAGAAGCCCATGATTCACCGTACTCGATTCACCCAGGAATACCAAGATGTATTTGGATCTGAAAAATACTTTCTGGTGGACCGGAATGAAGAAGGATATTGCAGAGTATGTAGCAGTTTGTGATGTATGTCAGAGAGTGAAGGCAGAGCAACAGAAGCCAGCAGGGTTGCTACAACCATTGCCGATACCCGAATGGAAGTGGGATAAAATAGGCATGGATTTTATCACGGGATTACCCAGGACTCGTTCAGGCTATGACTCAATATGGGTTGTAGTCGACCGTTTGACGAAAGTGGCTCATTTCATTCCAGTGAAGACCACTTACACCAGTGCTAAGTTGGCAAAGATATACATGACCAGGATCGTATGTTTGCATGGAGTTCCGAGGACCATTGTATCAGACAGAGGAACCCAATTTACCTCGAAGTTTTGGAAGCAGTTACATGAAACTTTGGGAACCAGGCTAGAATTTAGTACAGCCTTTCACCCACAGACAGATGGACAGACCGAGAGAGAGTCAACCAGATTTTGGAGGACATGTTGAGAGCTTGTGCACTAGATTATGGATCTAGTTGGGACGACAATTTGCCATATGCAGAGTTTTCTATAACAACAGTTATCAAACCAGTTTGAAGATGGCCCCTTTCGAAGCTTTGTACGGAAGGAGGTGTAGAACACCGTTGTTATGGGACGAAGTTGGAGACCGTCAGTTGTTTGGACCAGATTTGATTAAGGAGTCTGAACAGAAAGTGAGGTTGATTCGCGATAGGCTCAAGGTAGCCCAGTCCAGGCAGAAGAGTTATGCTGATTCTAAACGAAAGGAGACAGTTCACGAAGTCGGAGACAGAGTTTATCTTCGAGTATCACCACTTCGAGGAGTGAAGCGCTTTGGAGTTAAGGGAAAGTTAGCGCCCCGTTTTATCGGACCATACAGAGTTTTGGAACGTATGGGAGAAGTTGCCTACAAGCTGGAATTGCCCGAAGGATTGTCAGGAGTTCATGATGTATTTCACGTTTCCCAGTTGAAGAAGTGCCACGCAGAGATGGCTGAGATACCACTGAGAGATACTGTGCCGCTGGAAGCGATTCAGCTGGAAAGTGATTTGACCTATGAGGAGAAACCAGTTAAGATTCTTGAGTATGCCAGCCGAGTTACCCGCAGTAAGGTTATCAAGTTTTGCAAAGTCCAGTGGAGTCACCACACGGAAGATGAAGCCACCTGGGAGCGAGAGGAAGATCTACGGAAGGACCACTCCCACCTGTTTTCTAGCCAACCCGAATCTCGAGGGCGAGATTCATCTTAAGGGGGGTAGGTTTGTAACATCCCAAATTTTCAATTTGGTATGTTATACATAGATCATCATTGCATATCATATTTTATTGCATTTCGACAAATCCTCGATAAATCCTAAGCAACTCAAGGACCCTCGGAGAGAGTTGGGGATTTTCTCGAATTTTCATATTTGATTTTCATCAAATAATAAAACGAGGATTTTGGTTTTAATTATTTTTCTCTCCGGAAAAATATTTCATTAAAAATAAATAAGAGGAGAAAATATGACTTCTCCAAAACAATTGAAATATTGGAGGAAAAATGTTAAAATCATTTATTTGATTTTATTCGGATTTTATTTGCAATTTTAATTGCATTAAAAAAATATTGCATGTTTTCAAAAAATTTATTTTGTGTGTCAAAAAATGTTCACCCTGTTCTAAATATTCTAACTAGAGAGGGAAAATTTGTTTTTATCTTTTTTGGATTTTTATTTATTTTTCTATGAATTTTTCGGCGGAACGTTTAAAAAAAAATTCGCGCCGCGCCCGACCGGGCCGAGGCCCAGCCGAGCCGCCGGCCCATCTCCGCGTTTTCCTCCGCGAGCACGCCGGACGCCGCCGCCGTGTCCGCCACGGACACCCCGCCGCCGCGCCTTGCCCCCTCCTCCAAGCACCCCTCCCCCTCTTTATAAACCCCGCCGCCGCCCCCTCCCTCTCACCCCGCCGCCGCCCCGCACCCGCCCCGCACCCCGCCGCTGGAGCCGGAGCCCGAAGGCCGCCGCCGCTCGCCGAACCCCGCCGCCGGAGCCGCCCCTCGCCACCCCCGAGCCCCCTGAGCCCCGCCGCACCCCACCGCCCTCGCCGGAGCCAGCCGGAGCCCCGCCGGAGCCCTGCCCCGACGAGGTATACCTCGCCGTCGTTGCCGGTTTTGTTTTAAAAAAACCGTTCGTTTAAAAAATACCCTAGATCGGTTTATTTTCTTCGGTTTTGTTATTTTGTGAACGTTCACCGACCCGTTCGTTTTAACGAACGCGTTCGTCGGATTTTCTCTGTTAACGAACATCCGTTCTTTAACCGTTCGTCCATTTTTCTTTTTCATCGGATTTTTCCGCGATTATCTCAGATCTCGATTTCTGATCGAATCTTCGTTTCTGTTTAATTTTTCGCTCGTTTATCGGAATCAGGCGATTCAAGCGCCTAGAGTTTCGTCTCGAAATTCTCTTTCCGGTTAACCTACTCAAACAAGTTTTTGCTACTGTAAAATTTGACCTAGATCCAGATTAGTAAACGAAGTTTGTTTCTTTCGCCGTTTGACTTTCTTTGCTTCGTTCGAGTTGATTCTTTTTGCAAATCGGAGTTCTTAAGTTGAACTTTCTGGTTGGATCTTTCATTTGAGTTTTACCTGTGCATTAGATGAGTACTTATTGTTTGCTTGTTTGTTTGCGATAGAGTACCCGGAGTGTGCCGCTTGTTTCTTCGAATCGCTAGGTTTCGCGGATCATCAGCAAGGCAAGCAACACTTTGATCATATACCTTCCATACCCAGTTTTTATTGCATTAGATCTATTCCTCAAACATTGCATGATTAGGATCTAATTAAATTGTGGGTATTGGGAAGTAGTTGAGGTAGTACCTATTACCTGTTCTTTTATCAAACCCTTGGGAGTTACTTCTACGTTGCTATTATATTGCCATGCTATGCTCGTAGACGTGGATTGGGTTTGAGTGATATTCATGACAGATGTGAGATTGTTAATAATGGATTACTTAAGGTGCCAACTAAAACTCACATCTGGGTGGATTGAGGTACCTGGGTATTCCAGGATTGCCTGTTTTTATTTTGGACCGCCACCCAGGTTCAAAGGGATCGTGAGATTATTCATGCTAGAAACTTCCGTGTGCAGCCACAAGCTATTATGGGCTCTAGCATAGTTGACTAAGTTGTGTGAACTCTTACAGTGGTAGACTAGCAGATGTAGGGGAAAGTAGGTGTAACTGTCTACCCATACGTAAGGTGCAAACACTTCTGAAAGACTGTGTCTCGGTCATCCGTTACTCAAACACCAGGTAGTGCGAGTAATCCAACGGAGGAGATCGAGTCTTGTGGGGAAAAGTGCGCAAACCTCTGCAGAGTGTACAAACTAATCATGGTTAGCCGTGTCCCCGGTTATGGACAATTTGAGTATCTAGTACCTGGATTATCATGTGAATCTCATCACCATGTTACTTTTAATTAATTTTGTTGGGTTATTGATGATACTTAATTGGGATTGAGATGCTGTCAACCATCTCAATGTTTAACAACCACCATGATAGTTAAATAAAATTTATTCCTTTGAAGTAGGGAAAAATTGGCTTTTCGCAAAAACTTTAACCATAGAGCTTTCCACCAGCCTTATATGCATGCAGTGTAGTATATTATTATGTTCATTATTTCTCTATGTGTTACATTGCCAGCATATTCCATGTGCTGACCCGTTTTCGGGCTGCAACGTTTCATGTTGCAGACTTTTCAGACGACGAGTAAGGTGCCTTAGGTCGTGGTCTTATACTCAGTGATGCCGCTGGAGTTGATGGACTCACTTATCTTCCAAGTCTTCCGCTGTTATCGTTTTAGATGGCCTTAAGCCATATTTTTCATACTTATTCTCTTTGGAGATATTAGATGTAATAAGTGTGTGATTGCTACTCTGTTCACCAGCCGGGAGCGGTTCAGGGGTCCTCGGTTTTAAGATGAGTTGCAGTATTTTTAAGATCAGAATATGCCATATGAGTGGAGTAGAAGATATTAATTAAGATAGACTTACTGGTACTAATTCACGAGGATCGTCACAACTATCAACAGATTTGCAGATGGAGATCATGTGTCTGCAAACATAGTATCCACAAAGGTTGGTCCCTGCTTCTTGCTGAGGACACTGAATTTTTTTGTACAAAATTAGTCATGTATTTGTCCTGTTAGGAACAACCTAATGGGTGTTAGATGTATTATTTTTTCTTTGGACAAAATAGAAAGAGGTTTATTTAGAAGCTTGAACATTTGACTAGCGTAAGGAAAGGTATTTGCAGACTGTTGGATAAATTTTCCGAAAATAATGGATTTCGGTGTGTTACCGAAGAAACGATCTTGTGCTGCAGAGGTAGTTTCCTCTTGAACAGGTTCCCTATTTTAGTTTCCCACAATGTGAGCACGCTGCAAATGATGATGAATTTTGACAACATCAATTATTGAACCAGATATGAATGCAAATTAATTTCAACATCATAGGATTCAATACCTATCCAGGAATTGCTGAAGATGCGTCAGATCCTGAGCGTTTGTTGACTCTCTGTGACACCCAAGTTTTTATTTGGATTTTTCAAAAGATTTTTATTTGACTTGAGGGGAGTGATTTAAAATTTTCCTTCAAGAGAACTCTCACTCTCAAATATTTTTCCTTATGGCAAAAGTTTTATTTGGATTCAACCAAGATCTGTCTTTGGTCTTGGAGGTTCTTGCTTTTCACTTTGACTCAAGACAAAAAAATTTCACTTGGGAAATGACTTTTGAAAATCTCCTTGAAATTTGCACTATGGCTTTTGGAAAATCCCTTGCCACTTTCAACAATTTCCTTCTTGCCATGGCCTTAGTGAAAGTCCCCTCTCCTAACCTTTCCTCACCTTTGGATCATGATTTGCATCAAATCCAGCAAGTTGAACCTCCCCATGTGATTATTTCCATTTATATATTCTATTCAAATAAATTTCTGCCTTCTTTCCTAGCACTTGGAGAGTTACAAAGGCATTTTCTGTTTTGATTTTTGCCCCCAAACCTTTTTCCCCTCCTAGTCCTTTGAACCCTCAACCTAGAACCATGAAGATCCACTGGTCTTCAGTTCAAAATTTTCAAACTACACCTGCTGCAAGTTTGGACCAGATTTGTCAAATTTGGTGAAATTCATTCAAAACCTTCTCCAAAAATTCCAAGTAAAATCAGGCAGCCTCTGGGTGCATTGAGTGGTCATCTCACCAAGTTACAGCTCCAGAAAAATTTATCTCATAGCCAAAACCTTCTGTCGAACACCTGCAGTGCACTGTCTATGTCAAGTTCAGAAAGTTCAGAGAACACTGCAGTGGCCTGCTGTCGTTTTCTTCAGAGAAGGACGTCGATCTCGCCAGTGCCACCGCGTCGCCTTGCTCCTCGTCCCCGCCCTCTTGTTCCTGCACCGCACGAACGCCTGGCGCCTTGCGGGCGTCGGCGACGAGCAGCAGAAGGTGCGCCGCCCCGTGACCGACGCCGGCGGCGGCTTTGCGGACGCCAGCGGGAGACACGGCGCCGACGACGCCACCCAGCGCCGCCCAAACCACCGGAGCCCGCCGCGTGGCCTTCCACTCCCCCGAATGCGCTGCCGCTCTCGTCGTGAACCGCAGGGCGTGGAGCGCGCTCTCTGCCGCCATTGAGCCCGTGCGGTCACCTCACCGTGGACCGACGCCATTACGCCAAGACCATCTCCGTTTAGCTGTGAAACGAGTCTAGTAACCTCCACTGATGCTGCCTGGCCGCTCAAACCACCTGCCAATCCACTGCTCCGCCGTAATCGCTCGCCGGAGATTCTCCGTTCACGGCCACCCCGTCGATCTGCCTATAAATAGAGGCCCCGAGCTTCAACTCGAGCACCCACCATCCCTGCACTCCCCCTAGAGCAAGCCTAGCCACTGGAAGAGCCTCGAGGAGGTCTCCTTCTTCGACTCCGGCCGCCGCGACCCGCCACGGGATCCAGCCCGATTCGCCCCCGTGTGCGCGCCTCCGCCTCCATTCTCTTGCCAGTAGCTTCACCTTGCATCCCTCGTTCTGACCCGCGCCTCAATTCGTAGTTTGCAGCCCTCCACCGGAGTTCCCCATCCTCACCCGAGCCGCCGTCCGCCGGAGATAGTGTCGCCGTCGACGTGGTGCTCCCCGTTGGACGAGTCCACCACCCACCGACGCGGAAGAAGACGCTGAAGCTCTTGGTACCCTCCGTTTCTCCTAACTCGCCGTGGTTCGACGCCGGCGTCCACCGCAGTCTTCGGGCGCCGGCGAGCTTTTCAAACCTGACATGTGGACCCCGCATGTCAGCCTCTGTTCTTTTATTCGCGAACCGTTTTCTGTTGGCGCCTTCAGGCAAAATACGTTTTCTCCTTTGCGCTTGCGCATTCCCAACCGAAGCGTTTTCTGTTTTCTCAGTTAAAACCCTAGAACTTTTCTGTTTCATTACAGATAAGTCCCTGGACAGAAACCTTTATAACTTTTTAATAAAAAGGTATTTTTGAGTGATTCTTTTTCTGACAATCTTCAAATTTTGTCTAGTTTTTTATGGGATTTATTTGAAAAATATTTGGAAAAGTTTCTGTGCAAGTGTTGGTTTTCACGTTAGTACCCGTTTCGTGATTGCCGTAGGTTCCGGAAGAGGTGACGGAGCCGCGAACTTCGCCGAGCTAGACTCCGACTTCTCCGAACCAGGCAAGCATGTTTTGAACATTTGATATGACAGATGTTTTACATGTTCACGTGAGAGTTTGTGTGTGGCATATGAGTGTCGGTAAATACCACGTTGCTTGTAAGGCAACGACCCGGTTGTTCCAAAGTCGCGATGATCTCTAATGAGAGATGGCCTAATCATGTGGTGACATGAAGGGCAGCAAGGTGGTACTGTTGTAGCATACCAGCCTTGCGTCATCCGACTTTCTCCGACGTTAACGTGGTTGGAGCCATGTTATTGTTCTTTTCCCGCATGTCCCAAAGTTGCGATGATCTCTGATGAGAGATGGCCAAATCATGTGGTGACATGAAGGGTAGCAAGGTGGTACTGTTGTAGCATACCAGCCTTGCGTCATCCGACTTTCTCCGACGTTAACGTGGTTGGAGCCACGTTACCGTTCTTTCCCCTTCCGTGCTACCACATGTCTCATTGCCAGGATGCGGTTTAGTAAGTTGGTAACCTCATTCCGTGTACACACCAAACAGAGAGGCCGGGATGATGGTACCTTGGCCCAGGATTAAAGCCAGTCATCCGGTCAGGGGGCATGGGTGTTTCCGGTTGGGACCGAGAGGGGGGCACCCCCTTAGAGCGCGCGTATAGAAATTTGATCCCATGCTACGCGAGGTTGTAGCCTCCCCGTCTCAAGGTTTTTCTTGAATGTTGCCGAGGGTGATCCCTGGCTTCGGATGGTTGAATTGGGTGTGTACTGGTTAGACGTGTTTCTTCCAAAACACCGTAGACGGAACTAGTCCCCGTGACTACTGAAATCCGTTGGCTGTGGTTAAGTACAAACTCTGCAGAGTCAATTCTTTCCAAATCATCGTATCCATGATCAAGTAGTGTAAACATTATATCCTATCTATCCTTGTGAAAAACTTGTCCCCGGTGAACAAGCTCAAGTGGTAAATTTGGATTTATTGTTATTCCTGTGGATGGACTAACTTTATATTTGTCTCATGCTTGTGATAAATTATGTTCCCGAACTATTGTATTATTGAGCTACAATATAATCCCTTTATGAGACGTCGCGCAGACGTCCGACTGTGGCGTGTACTCGTTTCTCACTTTAAATATAAGCCCTTTATGTGATGTCGCTCAGACGTCCGACTGCGGCATGCACTGTCTTTATTTTCTGTTATAAGCCCTTTATGTGGTGTCGCCCCGACGTCCGACTATGGCATTATTATTCTGCATTTTCCTCTCGAGGGGTCTTTCAGACACTCGTTTGGCACCTGTATTATTATTCCGCATTTTCCGCTCGAGGAGTCTTTCAGACACTCGTTTGGCACCTGTATTATTATTCCGCATTTTCCGCTCGAGGAGTCTTTCAGACACTCGTTTGGCACCAGTATGACTATTCTGCAGTTTCCGCTCGAGGCGTCATTCAGACCCTCGCTTGGCACCCAGTATTTATTATATCTATGTCTGATCGCACTGGTTAACTTGTTCATATGCTTCATGTTGCATTCGTTATATCTTATGTCCGAACTGTCTTGCGAGTACTTTCATAGTACTCACCTGGCTTGTTGATTTGGCCAGATGTTGACGAAGGCGATCTCTTGGATGAAGAGTTTGATAGCGCATCCGATGCCTAGAGGAGTCCCAGTCAGTCCTGCGCGATCCCGGATATTGGTCACTTGTTTTGTATACGCTTCCGCCACCCGCAATAAGTCTTCTCGAGCCTCACTCCGACGCTCGAAGAGTTGTAGTCTTCTGGAATCATATCACTCGCTTCGCGATGATATTTCCACCACCGTTATTATCGTGAGTTAGTAGTTTGCCACCCTATCCGCCGTCTTGTTTTAGCGGCGTGCATGTAATAAATTGTTGGGCAGTCTCTGCTCAACCTTGTATTATATTTAGCACTCCTGGTATTTTTCTTCTGTGACCAAGATATTGTCTACCAGTGAGAAGGAATTCTTCCTCGCTGGTCCGTAAAAGGGATTGGTCTCTCAATAATTATTTTATTGAAAAAACCGGTCGTGACACTCTCTGAGAGAATTGATGTAGTAAACTGTGTTCTTGTTTGGAACAATGAATACCAATATCCAGTGATTGCTACTCCCTCTATCTGGAAATACTTGTCATCAAAATGAATAAAAGGGGATGTATCTAGATGTATTTTAGTTCTAGATACACCCCTTTTTGTCCATTTTGATGACAAGTTTTTTCGGACGGAGGGAGTACATATTAAGAAAGCCATGAAGTTACGAATGATGTCAAAATCTGAAAGACAATCAGTGTATGCGTGGTTGTTTACTTGACTTACCGTTCATGATATGGCCAGAGAAATGATTCTGCATGGGACGTGTTTTTGAAGATACGGACGATTGTGTTAACGGCCCAGTCCAGTCGGTCCTTTTCATGTAATGTTGTGCCATTTGCTGATGTAGGATCTATGAAATACACACTCTCACTTTGTCTTCTATGCGCGTTCATTCCCCTCAGAGGAATAAAATGCAGTTAGCTGTTTATCATTTACAGCCTTGTATGGAGAAGTTAATCAGACTTTGTTAAGTACTTACAAAATCACGCATCTAACAAGAGTGGCATCAAGCACGTTGAAGTTGAAGAAGAGATGTAAGTCCTCGAAACTCACAATGATGGAACCAGCATCGTGTCGGAAATGATCTCTGTTGTAGTGGACTAGCAAATTGTGATGACATTCTGACATTTGATCCATGCAATATTCATGTAACTCGCGGCAACTGGAGCTACACTCATCAAAGTATTCACCAACAAGAATTGGCTGGCCATGGACGTAATTGCGTGCTTCAAGTACGCCTGCTTTTCTTTTAGCAAGCAACAGTTCTACTTCTTCATCATCCATGGCGTCAGAAATAATATCACTCCCCGATTCGAACAAGCTGCTGTTAATTTGGTTCTTGGCGATCAGTGCTTTAAGTAAGAGGCAATTGTTCTCTTTCCTCTTCACTTTCCCGCTGCGCTTCCTCGTGGTCGTGGGTGTAGCCTTTTTGGCCACTTCCTTCTTGGTACTTGAAGCATTTCTGGCAGAACGTCTGGTTGCGTGCACGGTAGACTACCGAGCAGACGGTGAAGCTTGGACGGACTTCTTAGCAGACGGTTTATCTATGCTGGACCGCTGAGCTGGCGGTGCTGCTGTGACGGACTACTGGGCTGTAGGAGCAGAGGCATCAGACTGTTGACCATGCGTTGAAGCTATGTCGGGTTTCTGCGAAGGTGGTGCCAACTTGTCGGTGTGTTGAGGAGGCCGTGCCAACGCGTTGGTTTGCTAGGCAGGAAGTGCTGACGCATTGGTATGCTAATCACGCGCCTGCAGACCGACGGACTGATGAGCAGTCGGTTCTGGACCTACAGACTGCTTAGCAGGCGGTTCCGAAGCATCAGACTGCTTAGCAGTCTGTTCCACCAGGTTGGTCTGCTGAGCATGTGCTGCAGCTGGGTCTCCCCCTGCTGCTTCAGTGGCTGGCATCTGAACCGGTGGTGCGTCATCAGCAGTTGTAGGCCTTGCCACTAGCTGCTTTGGGGCGGAGGATGACATGGCCTGTACGCCACAAAGTCGGTCCGGTTGATCACAGGTTGATGCATCAGCTCGCGAGAGCTGCTCTGGCAAGGAGAACGTCACCGGTTGAGGGGCGACAGTTGTTGCTCTTGGCGGGGCTTCAGGAATCTCATCGATGAACTCTATTTCCTTTCGTGGCCACTTGATGTGATGTAACAGTGTTTCTCCCAAGGTCCTTTGCTCATCGAAGTCTCCTAGGACATTCTTTAGGGCAAATCCATTGAATCCAGGCTTTACTTCAGTCACGTAGCACTTCACACAGCCTGGCTTCAATGGCACATTGTCCAACAAGAGGCCATATTCCAAGAAGGGTGGGCAAACCCAGGCTGTTGCACATTTTAATGTACCTTCATAATGTGTAAGCACACCCTTCAGTCTGTCTTTCATTCCAGATAGATCAGATATAGCATCATCACGAGCAGCTGCAGTCTCAGTGTCGCTGGGGTCAGCTGATGCACAGCTACTCTTGTGCAGTGTTGTCGCGCAATAAGCAACATCATCCATGCCCGCCTCCCCTCCCATCTGCTAGCTATCTGTCAGTGTTAGAGTCTTCTGCATCATCATTGACTCCTCAACATCCTTTCGAACAGCTGGATAAATCTGCTTCTTCAACTTTTCAAACAATGCATTCTGCTTCATTTCACTCCTCGCTTTTTTCATGCTGAGCCTCTCTTCTTTGCTGAGTGTGAAAGCCGTCTTGTGCGGGACATTAACACCTATACCCCTTGCACAGCCAGGGGGCTCTTTTGTGTCCAGAGCAATGGACAGAATGTCACATGGCCCTGAGTTCCTGTAGAACCTTCCAGGGATCTTGGAAGCCTCTACCATCACTTCATACAGTTTGGCGTCACGTGCGTTTTCAAAGTAATAAGTTTCATCATCACGCCTCTTTGCACGTGCCCGCAAGTAGTCTCTGGCGCGTTTACCCTTGATTTCACTAAAGGCCGGATTCCCACCCGCCACTACTACTTCTTTGTCCTCCTGTTCCTATATCAGTTTCATGCCGTAGTATCCTGCCACACCCATGCGGTGGGGGTGTATGTTCTTCTTCTGAAGTTCCGATTGCTTGAAACTCTTCGCAGCAAACTCTGGAGCTGCCCTGACCCTTTTGAATTCTGCCCAGTCTGCCTTTGTAATTTGGGGGTATGCGGGGATTGGGTCCTTGCCTTCACTCAAGTACTTCTTGTATAGCACGTGCTTCCAGTTTCTCCAAGCATCCCTAGCCTTCTTCAGTGCAGCGTGTTCCACCTGCATTCGCCACTGCTTTGGAACGTTAAAGTGATCCATGATCTCCCAAACTATCCTTCGCCGTGTTTTTGTGTCAGCCTTCCGAAACCCTGGGAGATTAATGTTGAGCCTTGCCCTGCCAACAAATCCACCCACACTCCTGAACCTCATGCATGCTTTATCTGGTTTAGTTGGAGCCCAGGACTTTAAATCAATCTCGGTTACTTCATATACACCTTTAGGCTGGTGTGTGGGCTTCCTTGGAGCGTTCCTCCGTGTCCTGACCGGAAGGGTAATTGCTGCAGCTCTATCCCGTTCAAGACAACTTGATCCCTCACAATCTGCTGAAGACCTAGGGTTGTCCGAATTAGATGAAGATACATGGCCTGAATGAGTGTTGTCGCTGCTACTCGGCATCTACAGAGAACACATGCGAAACTCAGGAAAGGAGGATAAGCATAAAACTAAAAACTTGGTATCAAGCTTTCTAAACATGCCATGCAATAATTTAGAAAATGTATGGCTAATTTGTTGGGGATGGTAGCAGAAATTTAAAATTTTCTACGCATCACCAAGATCAATCTATGGAGTCATCTAGCAACGAGAGAGAGGAGTGCATCTACATACCCTTGTAGATCGCGAGCGGAAGCGTTCAAGTGAACGAGCGCCGAACGGATGGCACCTCTGCGTTCAACACACGTACGGTTGGCGAAGACGTCTCCTCCTTCTTGATCCAGCAAGGGGAAAGGAGAGGTTGATGGAGATCCAGCAGCACGACGGCGTGGTGGTGGAAGTAGCGGGGATCTCGGCAGGGCTTCGCCAAGCTCAGCGAGAGGGAGAGGTGTCACGGGAGGGAGAGGGAGGCGCCAGGGGCTGTGGTGCGGCTGCCCTCCCTCCCCCCTCTTTATATAGGCCCCCTGGGGGGAGGGCCCCGGCCCTGGGAGATCCCATCTCCAAGGCGGGCGGCGGCCAAGGGGGTGGCTTGCCCCCCAAGCCAAGTGGGGCGCCCCCACCCCTAGGGTTTCCAACCCTAGGCGCAGGGGAGGCCCAAGGGGGGCGCACCAGCCCACCAGGGGCTAGTTCCCTTCCCCACTTCAGCCCATGGGGCCCTCCGGGATAGGTGGCCCCACCCGATGGACCCCCGGGACCCTTCCGGTGGTCCCGGTACAATACCGGTGACCCCCGAAACTATCGCGGTGGCCGAAACTGGACTTCCTATATATAATTATTCACCTCCGGACCATTCCGGAACTCCTCGTGACGTCGGGGATCTCATCCGGGACTCCGAACAACTTTCGGATTTCCGCATACTAATATCTCTACAACCCTAGCGTCACCGAACCTTAAGTGTGTAGACCCTACGGGTTCGGGAGACATGCAGACATGACCGAGACGACTCTCCGGTCAATAACCAACAGCGGGATCTGGATACCCATGTTGGCTCCCACATGTTCCACAATGATCTCATCGGATGAACCACGATGTCGAGGATTCAATCAATCCCGTATACAATTCCCTTTGTCAATCGGTACGTTACTTGCCCGAGATTCGATCGTCGGTATCCCAATACCTTGTTCAATCTCGTTACCGGCAAGTCACCTTACTCGTACCGTAATGCATGATCCCGTGGCCAAACACTTGGTCACATTGAGCTCATTATGATGAAGCATTACCGAGTGGGCCCAGAGATACCTCTTCGTCATACGGAGTGACAAATCCCAGTCTCGATTCGTGCCAACCCAACAGACACTTTCGGAGATACCCGTAGTGCACCATTATAGTCACCCAGTTACGTTGTGACGTTTGGCACACCCAAAGCACTCCTACGGTATCCGGGAGTTGCACAATCTCATGGTCTATGGAAATGATACTTGACATTTGGAAAAGCTCTAGCAAACGAACTACATGATCTTTTGTGCTATGCTTAGGATTGGGTCTTGTCCATCACATCATTCTCCTAATGATGTGATCCCGTTATCAATGACATCCAATGTCCATAGTCAGGAAACCATGACTATCTGTTGATCAACGAGCCAGTCAACTAGAGGCTCACTAGGGACATATTGTGGTCTATGTATTCACACATGTATTACGATATCTGGATAACACAATTATAGCATGAACAATAGACGATTATCATGAACAAGGAAATATAATAATAACCATTTTATTATTGCCTCTAGGGCATATTTCCAACAGTCTCCCACTTGCACTAGAGTCAATAATCTAGTTACATTGTGATGAATCGAACACCCATAGAGTTCTGGTGTTGATCATGTTTTGCTCTAGGGAGAGGTTTAGTCAACGGATCTGCTACATTCAGGTCCGTATGTACTTTACAAATATCTATGTCTCCATTTTGAACACTTTCACGAATGGAGTTGAAGGACGCTTGATATGCCTGGTCTTCCTATGAAACCTGGGCTCCTTCACAAGGGCAATAGCTCCAGTGTTGTCACAGAAGAGAGTCATCGGGCCCGACACATTGGGAATAACTCCTAGGTCGGTAATGAACTCCTTCACCCAGATTGCTTCTTGTGCTGCCTCTGAGGCCGCCATGTATTCCGCTTCACATGTAGATCCCGCCACAATGCTTTGCTTGCAACTGCACCGGCTTACTGCCCCACCATTCAAAATATACACGTATCCGGTTTGTGACTTAGAGTCATCCAGATCTGTGTCGAAGCTAGCATCGACGTAACCCTTTACGACGAGCTCTTCGTCACCTCCATAAACGAGAAACATATCCTTAGTCCTCTTCAGGTACTTCAGGATATTCTTGACCGCTGTCCAGTGTTCCATGCCGGGATTACTTTGGTACCTTCCTACCAAACTTACGGCAAGGTTTACATCAGGTCTGGTACACAGCATGGCATACATAATAGACCCTATGGCCGAGGCATAGGGGATGACACTCATCTTTTCTCTATCTTCTGCCAGGGTCGGGCATTGAGCCGTGCTCAATTGCACACCTTGCAATACAGGCAAGAACCCCTTCTTGGACTGATCCATATTGAACTTCTTCAATATCTTGTCAAGGTACGTACTTTGTGAAAGACCAATGAGGCGTCTTGATCTATCTCTATAGATCTTGATGCCTAATATGTAAGCAGCTTCTCCAAGGTCCTTCATTGAAAAACACTTATTCAAGTAGGCCTTTATACTTTCCAAGAATTCTATATCATTTCCCATCAATAGTATGTCATCCACATATAATATGAGAAATGCTACAGAGCTCCCACTCACTTTCTTGTAAACACAGGCTTCTCCATTAAGTCTGTGTAAACCCAAACGCTTTGATCATCTCATCAAATCGAATGTTCCAACTCCGAGATGCTTGCACCAGCCCATAGATGGAGCGCTAGAGCTTGCATACCTTGTTAGCATTCTTAGGATCGACAAAACCTTCCGGCTGCATCATATACAATTCTTCCTTAAGAAAGCCGTTAAGGAATGCCGTTTTGACGTCCATTTGCCATATCTCATAATCATGGAATGCGGCAATTGCTAACATGATTCGGACGGACTTCAGCTTCGCTACGGGTGAGAAAGTCCCATCATATTCAACCCCTTGAACTTGTCGATAACCCTTAGCGACAAGTTGAGCTTTATAGATGGTAACATTACCATCCGCGTCTGTCTTCTTCTTAAAGATCCATTTGTTTTCTATCGCTCGCCGATCATCGGGCAAGTCTGTCAAAGTCCACACTTTGTTTTCATACATGGATCCTATCTCGGATTGCATGGCTTCAAGCCATTTGTCGGAATCTGGGCCCGCCATCGCTTCTTCATAGTTCGAAGGTTCACCGTTGTCTAACAACATGATTTCCAAGACAGGGTTGCCGTACCACTCTGGCGCGGAACGTGTCCTTGTGGACCTACGAAGTTCAGTAGGAGCTTGATCCGAAGTACCTTGATCATCATCATCATCAACTTCCTCTCTAGTCGGTGCAAGCACCACAGGAACATCTTCCTGAGCTGCGCTACTTTCCGGTTCAAGAGGTAGTACTTCATCAAGTTCCACTTTCCTCCCACTTACTTCTTTCGAGAGAAACTCTTTCTCCAGAAAGGACCCGTTCTTGGCAACAAAGATCTTGCCTTCGGATCTGAGGTAGAAGGTATACCCAATGGTTTCCTTAGGGTATCCTATGAAGACGCATTTTTCCGACTTGGGTTCGAGCTTTTCAGGTTGAAGTTTCTTGACATAAGCAACGCATCCCCAAACTTTTAGAAACGACAGCTTAGGTTTCTTCCCAAACCATAATTCATATGGTGTCGTCTCAACGGATTTCGACGGAGCCCTATTTAAAGTGAATGCGGCAGTCTCTAAAGCATAGCCCCAAAATGAGAGCGGTAGATCGGTAAGAGACATCATAGATCGCACCATATCCAATAGAGTGCGATTACGACGTTCGGACACACCATTTCGCTGAGGTGTTCCAGGCAGCGTGAGTTGTGAAACTATTCCACATTTCCTTAAGTGTGTGCCAAATTCGTGACTCAAATATTCCCCTCCACGATCTGATCGTAAGAACTTTATTTTCCTGTCACGTTGATTCTCAACCTCACTCTGAAATTCCTTGAACTTTTCAAAGGTCTCAGACTTGTGTTTCATTAGGTAGACATACCCATATCTACTCAAGTCATCAGTGAGAGTGAGAACATAACGATAGCCACCGCGAGCCTCAACACTCATTGGACCGCACACATCAGTATGTATGATTTCCAATAAGTTGGTTGCTCGCTCCATTGTTCCGGAGAACGGAGTCTTGGTCATCTTACCCATGAGGCATGGTTCGCACGTGTCAAATGATTCGTAATCAAGAGACTCCAAAAGTCCATCAGCATGGAGCTTCTTCATGCGCTTGACACCAATGTGACCAAGGCGGCAGTGCCACAAGTATGTGGGACTATCGTTATCAACTTTACATCTTTTGGTATTCACACTATGAATATGTGTAACATCACGTTCGAGATTCATTAAGAATAAACCATTGACCAGCGGGGCATGACCATAAAACATATCTCTCATATAAATAGAACAACCATTATTCTCGGATTTAAATGAGTAGCCATCTCGCATTAAACGAGATCCAGATACAATGTTCATGCTCAAAGCTGGCACTAAATAACAATTATTGAGGTTTAAAACTAATCCCGTAGGTAAATGTAGAGGTAGCGTGCCGACGGCGATCACATCGACCTTGGAACCATTCCCGACGCGCATCGTCACCTCGTCCTTCGCCAGTCTCCGCTTATTCCGCAGCTCCTGTTTTGAGTTACAAATATGAGCAACCGCACCGGTATCAAATACCCAGGAGCTACTACGAGTACTGGTAAGGTACACATCAATTACATGTATATCACATATACCTTTGGTGTTGCCGGCCTTCTTGTCCGCTAAGTATTTGGGGCAGTTCCGCTTCCAGTGACCACTTCCCTTGCAATAAAAGCACTCAGTCTCAGGCTTGGGTCCATTCTTTGGCTTCTTCCTGGCAACTGACTTACCGGGCGCGGCAACTCCCTTGCCGTCCTTCTTACCCTTGCCTTTCTTGAACTTAGTGGTTTTATTCACCATCAACACTTGATGTTCCTTTTTGATCTCCACCTCCGCTGATTTCAGCATTGAATATACCTCAGGAATGGTCTTTTCCATCCCCTGCATATTGAAGTTCATCACAAAGCTCTTGAAGCTCGGTGGAAGCGACTGAAGGATTCTGTCAATGACCGCGTCATCCGGGAGATTAACTCCCAGCTGGGACAAGCGGTTGTGTAACCCAGACATTTTGAGTATGTGCTCACTGACAGAACTATTTTCCTCCATCTTACAACTGAAGAACTTGTCGGAGACTTCATATCTCTCGACCCGGGCATGAGCTTGGAAAACCATTTTCAGCTCTTCGAACATCTCGTATGCTCCGTGTTGCTCAAAACGCTTTTGGAGCCCCGGTTCTAAGCTATAAAGCATGCCGCACTGAACAAGGCAGTAATCATCAGCACGCTGCTGCCAAGCGTTCATAATGTCTTGGTTCTCTGGGATTGGTGCTTCACCTAGCGGTGCTTCTAGGACATAATCTTTCTTGGCAGCTATGAGGATGATCCTCAGGTTCCGGACCCAGTCCGTATAGTTGCTGCCATCATCTTTCAGCTTGGTTTTCTCTAGGAACGCGTTGAAGTTGAGGGCAACGTGGGCCATTTGATCTACAAGACATATTGTAAAGATTTTAGACTAAGTTCATGATAATTAAGTTCATCTAATCAAATTATTCAATGAACTCCCACTCAGATAGACATCCCTCTAGTCATCTAAGTGAAACATGATCCGAGTCAACTAGGCCGTGTCCGATCATCACATGAGACGGACTAGTCAACATCGGTGAACATCTTCATGTTGATCATATCTTCTATACGACTCATGCTCGACCTTTCGGTCTTCCGTGTTCCGAGGCCATGTCTGTACATGCTAGGCTCGTCAAGTCAACCTAAGTGTATTGCGTGTGTAAATCTAGCTTACACCCGTTGTATTCGAACGTTAGAATCTATCACACCCGATCATCACGTGGTGCTTCGAAACAACGAACCTTCGCAACGGTGCACAGTTAGGGGGAACACTTTCTTGAAATTATTGCGAGGGATCATCTTATTTAAGCTACCGTCGTTCTAAGCAAATAAGATGTAAAACATGATAAACATCACATGCAATCAAATAGTGACATGATATGGCCAATATCATTTTGCTCCTTTTGATCTCCATCTTCGGGGCGCCATGATCATCGTCGTCACCGGCATGACACCATGATCTCCATCATCATGATCTCGATCATTGTGTCTTCATGAAGTTGTCACGCCAACGATTACTTCTACTTCTATGGCTAACATGTTTAGCAATAAAGTAAAGTAATTTACATGGCGTTATTCAATGACTCGCAGGTCATACAAAAAATAAAGACAACTCCTATGGCTCCTGCCGGTTGTCATACTCATGGACATGCAAGTCGTGATTCCTATTACAAGAACATGATCAATCTCATACATCACATATATCTCATTCATCACATCCATTTGGCCATATCACATCACAAGGCATATGCTGCAAAAACAAGTTAGACGTCCTCTAATTGTCGTTGCATGTTTTTACGTGGCTTATAGGTTTCTAGCAAGAACGTTTCTTACCTACGTAAAACCACAACGTGATATGCCAATTTCTGTTTACCCTTCATAAGGACCCTTTTCATCGAATCCGTTCCGACTAAAGTGGGAGAGACAGACACCCGCTAGCCACCTTATGCAACTAGTGCATGTCAGTCGGTGGAACCTGTCTCACGTAAGCGTACGTGTAAGGTCGGTCCGGGCCGCTTCATCCCACAATGCCGCCGAAACAAGATAAGACTAGTAGTGGCAAGAAAATTGACAACATCTACGCCCACAACAAGTTTGTGTTCTACTCGTGCATAGAAACTACGCATAGGCCTGGCTCATGATGCCACTGTAGGGGATGGTAGCAGAAATTTAAAATTTTCTACGCATCACCAAGATCAATCTATGGAGTCATCTAGCAACGAGAGAGAGGAGTGCATCTACATACCCTTGTAGATCGCGAGCGGAAGCGTTCAAGTGAACGGGGTTGATGGAGTCGTACTCGTCGTGATCCAAATCACCGATGACCGAGCGCCGAACGGACGGCACCTCCGCGTTCAACACACGTACGGTTGGGGAAGACGTCTCCTCCTTCTTGATCCAGCAAGGGGAAAGGAGAGGTTGATGGAGATCCAGCTGCACGACGGCGTGGTGGTGGAAGTAGCGGGGATCTCGGCAGGGCTTCGCCAAGCTCAGCGAGAGGGAGAGGTGTCACGGGAGGGAGAGGGAGGCGCCAGGGGCTGTGGTGCGGCTGCCCTCCCTCCCCCTCTTTATATAGGCCCCCTGGGGGGCGCCGGCCCTGGGAGATCCCATCTCCAAGGGGGGCGGCAGCCAAGGGGGTGGCTTGCCCCCCAAGCCAAGTGGGGCGCCCCCCCACCCCTAGGGTTTCCAACCCTAGGCGCAGGGGAGGCCCAAGGGGGGGCGCACCAGCCCACCAGGGGCTGGTTCCCTTCCCCACTTCAGCCCATGGGGCCCTCCGGGATAGGTGGCCCCACCCGATGGACCCCCGGGACCCTTCCGGTGGTCCCGGTACAATACCGGTGACCCCCGAAACTTTCCCGGTGGCCGAAACTGGACTTCTCGTATATAATTATTCACCTCCGGACCATTCTGGAACTCCACATGACGTCCGGGATCTCATCCGGGACTCCGAACAACTTTCATATTTCCGCATACTAATATCTGTACAACCCTAGCGTCACCGAACCTTAAGTGTGTAGACCCTACGGGTTCGGGAGACATGCAGACATGACCGAGACGACTCTCCGGTCAATAACCAACAGCGGGATCTGGATACCCATGTTGGCTCCCACATGTTCCACGATGATCTCATCGGATGAACCACGATGTCGAGGATTCAATCAATCCCGTATACAATTCCCTTTGTCAATCGGTACGTTACTTGCTCGAGATTCGATCGTCGGTATCCCAATACCTTGTTCAATCTCGTTACCGGCAAGTCACTTTGCTCGTACCGTAATGCATGATCCCGTGGCCAAACACTTGGTCACATTGAGCTCATTACGATGATGCATTACCGAGTGGGCCCAGAGATACCTCTCCGTCATACGGAGTGACAAATCCTAGTCTCGATTCGTGCCAACCCAACAGACACTTTCGGAGATACCCGTAGTGCACCTTTATAGTCACCCAGTTACGTTGTGACGTTTCGCACACCCAAAGCACTCCTACGGTATCCGGGAGTTGCACAATCTCATGGTCTAAGGAAATGATACTTGACATTTGGAAAAGCTCTAGCAAACAAACTACACGTTCTTTTGTGCTATGCTTAGGATTGGGTCTTGTCCATCACATCATTCTCCTAATGATGTGATCCCGTTATCAATGACATCCAATGTCCATAGTCAGGAAACCATGACTATCTGTTGATCAACGAGCTAGTCAACTAGAGGCTCACTAGGGACATATTGTGGTCTATGTATTCACACATGTATTACGATTTCCGGATAACACAATTATAGCATGAACAATAGACGATTATCATGAACAAGGAAATATAATAATAACCATTTTATTATTGCCTCTAGGGCATATTTCCAACATAATTTGTTAAGTTTGTGTGACTCGGGCGCCTGCGATCTGTAAATAGGCAGTAACTTATTGGAACAAATACAGCTTATATGTAGTAAGGAAGGTAGATAATGAACATATATACGCTCTCCGTTATTTTATAGCCAATTTGGGAACATACGGAACGAAATTGGAAGAGGGATTGCGAGGAAATATGCCTCATTGCGATGGAGAGCAGTAACTAACAGGCTTCTTAATGCAAACACGGCCGGACCACAGGAGAGGCGAGGGTTACTGCATCGATATGCTCGAGGGTGGCTGGCGAGCAAACGAAGACGGCGAGGCGCGGGCCGCCGCGTGTTGAGAATGGCAGTGGAGGTAGGCTTGACGACGAAGAGTGGGCACATGGCCGGGGTGAGCACGACGGCACCGGAGAGGGTTTTGCTGTGGATCTGGGGGAGGGGGAAGCTGGCGAAGGAGATTGGGTGGACTAGTTGAGTGAAACACGGGCGGACGGTGGGGGGGGGGGTGTTGGCGGCCTAGGTGAAAAGGGTGAAAATATCCCCGGTCGCCGCACGCGCGGAAAGGCCTATGCAAACGGTTGCCTCTAAGCGCTCGTGTGCACAAACAGAATAATTTCTTTTGAAATGAAGACGTGCTAATTTTGAAATGAAGACCTGAGTTCATCGTTTCGCCTCTAAATTTTTCGCACATAAACCAATCACAATTTTACCACAGGTTTGATTTGCTGGCACATTTCAGGTCTCGTGTGCTATATGTAAGACATTTTTTGGCATTTACCGTGCATGTGGGCATATAAATCAATTCCTAGCCGGACTGCATTTCCTGTCGAAAGGGATGAGGATTGCCGTTCGATCTGGGAGCATCCAACGGTGCGGACGTACGATCCGTGTGGTTTGGGTTCTGGCCAACCAGAACGCCCGACTCAGATCGCGCGCGCAGCGAGGGGGGGCATATCGGCAACGGTTTGGTAGGCACACGGCTTTCGTGTGTGAACCGTGTGCTATTTGAAAACATTTTTTGGGAGGGGCTATTTGAAAACATGTACATGTGTTGTCGATAGGGATGAGGATTGCCGTTCGATCAAGGAGAATCCAACGGTGCAGACGTACGATCCGTGGGGTTTGGATTCTGGCCAATCAGAATGCACGACTCAGATCGCGCGCGTGGCAGAGGGGTGGGGGTGCATCGGCCACGGCTTAGTGGACACACGGCTTTCGTGATTGAACCGTGTGCTCTTTGAAAACATTTACATTACCTAACATCATATTTTTGTTCAAATGAAAACATGAGTTCATCGTTTCGCCTCCAATTTTTTTCCACGGTAAGAAATTGTAGCGACCAGACCTCAAATGGCCTGTGCTGCTGTGCACCAGTGTCATCCCTGGATCAGTAATGCTGACACGCACAGTACAAATGGAGGATTTATAACAGAGTAGCAATCACACACTTATTACATCGAATATCTCCAAAGAGATTAAGTATGCTAAACATGGCTTAAGGCCATCTAATAACGATAACAGCGGAAGACTTGGAAGATAAGTGAGTCCATCACTCCAGCGGCATCACTGAGTATAAGACCACGACCTAAGGCACCTTACTCGTCGTCTGAAAAGTCTGCAACATGAAACGTTGCAGCCCGAAAACGGGTCAGCACATAGAATATGCTGGCAAAGTAACACATAGAGAGCAATGAACAATAATAATGCTATACTATATGCATATATGGCTGGTGGAAAGCTCTATGGTTACAGTTTTGCGAAAAGCCAATTTTATCCTACTTCAAAGGAATAAAATTTATTTAACTATCATGGTGGTTGTGAAACATTGAGAAGGTACCTCCAACTCAATCCCAATTAAGTGTCATCATTAACCCAACAAAATTAATTAAAAGTAACATGGTGATGAGATTCAAATGATAATCCAGGTACTAGATACTCAAGTTGTCCATAACCGGGGACACAGCTAACCATGATTAGTTTGTACACTCCACAGAGGTTTGCGCACTTTTCCCCACAAGACTCGATCGCCTCCGCTTGATTCTCGCACCGCATGATGTTTGAGAAACGGATGACCGAGACACAGTCTTTCAGGAACAATCACTCTTTACTCCGGGTGGACCGGTACACCTACTTTCCCCTATATCTGCTAGCCCACCTCTTCAAGAGATCTTGTAACCTACTCAACTATGCTAGAGCCCATAATAGCTTGTGGCTGCACACGGAAGTTTCTAGCATGAATAATCTTGTGATCCCTTTGAGCCTGGGTGGCGGACCTTATAAAATCAGACAACACTGGGTTCTCCAGGTGCCTCAATCCACCCAGATGTTTATTTAAGTAGCCACCTTAAGTTGAACCATTAATTAACAATCTCACATTTGTCATGGAAATTCACTCAAACCCAATCCACGTCTACGAGCATAGCATAGCAATATAAGCAAACGTGAAGTAACTCCCAAAGGTTTGATTGTAAACAGGGCAATAGGTACTACCTCATCAACTACTTCCCAATACCCACATGTTATCAATCCTACTCATGCAATGTTTGAGGGTTGAATCTAATGCATAAAAACTGGGTATGAAAGGGATATGATCAAAGTGTTACTTGCCTTGCTGATGATCCGCAAAACCTAGCGAGTCGAAGTAACAAGCGGCACACTCCGGGTACTCTATCGCAAACAAACAAGCATACAATCAGTACTCATCTAATGCACAGGTAAAACTCGAATGAAAGATCCAACTAGAAAGTTCAGCTTAAGAACTCCGGTTTGCAAAAAGAATCAACTCGAAAGAAGCAACGAAAGTCAAACGGCGAAAGAAAGAAACTTCGTTTGCTAATCTGGATCTAGGTCAAATTTTACTCTTGCAAAAACTTGTTTGAGTAGGTTAAACGGAAAGAGAATTTCGAGACGAAACTCTAGGCGCTTGAATCGCCTGATTCCGATAAATGAGCGAGAAATTAAACAGAATCGAAGATTCGATCAGAAATCGAATCGGAGAAAATAACGAGAAAAATCCGACGAAAAAGAAAAACGGACGAACGGTTAAATAACGGACGTTCGTTAACAGAGAAAAACCGACGAACGCGTTCGTTAAAACGAACGGTTCGGTGAACGCTCGCAAAATAATAAAACCAAAAAAAACCGATCTAGGGTTTTCTTTTAAAAAAACGAACGGTTTTTTTTTCAAAAGAAAACCGGCAACGGCGAGGTGCGGCTACCTCAGGGACGGGCTCCGGCGAGGCTCCGGCGACGGGGCTGCGGGGCTCGGGGCTCGGGCGGCTCGAGGGCGAGGGGCGGGGCTCCGGCGGCGGCTCCGGCGAGCGGCGGCGGCGCGGATCCCGTGCGGGCGGCGGCAGGCGAGGCGAGTGCGGCGGCGGCGGCTTGCGGTGAGGGAGAGGGGGGGGGGCAGCGGCGGTATAAATAGGGGGGGTGGAGGTGACTTGGGGGAGGGGGTGGCCGGCGGGAGCCGGACTCGGCCATGGCGGCGGCGGCGTCTCGTGCGCGAGGAGGAGAGGGGCGCGGGGTGGGCCGGCAGCCAGGCTGGGCTGCGGCCCGGTCGGGCGCGCGCAGTGTTTTTTTTTTAAAAAATAAGTTCCACGGGAAACAATTCGTAGAAAAATAAATAAA
The DNA here is from genome assembly GCF_018294505.1 of Triticum aestivum. NCBI lineage: Eukaryota > Viridiplantae > Streptophyta > Magnoliopsida > Poales > Poaceae > Triticum > Triticum aestivum. The sequence goes on along the minus strand of NC_057808.1, from coordinate 311,982,847 downwards.
AATCATAAAAATATGAAATAAATTTTCCCCGTCTAGTTAGAAAATCTAGAATAGGGTGAACAATTTTTTAAATCAAAACGAATATTTTGAAAACATGCAATATTTTTAATGCAATAATAATTGCAAATAAAATCCAAATAAATTCCAAATAATGATTTTAACATTTTTCCTCCAGTATTTCAATTGTTTTGGAGAAGTCATATTTTCTCCTCTCGTTTATTTTAAAATGAAATATTTTTCCGGAGAGAAAATAATTAAAACCAAAATCCTCGTCTTATTATTTGATAAAAAATCAAATATGAAAATTTAAGAAAAATCCCCAACTCTCTCCGAGGGTCCTTGAGTTGCTTAGGATTTATCGAGGATTTGTCAAAATGCAATAAAACATGATATGCAATGATGATCTATGTATAACATACCAAATTGAAAATTTGGGATGTTACAAACCTACCCCCCTTAAGATGAATCTCGCCGTCGAGATTCGGGTTGGCTAGAAAACAGGTGGGAGTGGTCTTTCCGTAGATCTTCCTCTCGCTCCCAGGTGGCTTCATCTTCCGTGTGGTGACTCCACTGGACTTTGCAAAACTTGATAACCTTGCTGCGGGTAACTCGGCTGGCATACTCGAGAATCTTAACTGGCTTCTCCTCATAAGTCAAATCACTTTCCAACTGAATCGCTTCCAGTGGCACAGAATCTCTCAGCGGTATCTCAGCCATCTCTACGTGGCACTTCTTCAACTGCGAAACGTGAAATACATCATGTACTCCAGACAATCCTTCGGGCAATTCCAGCTTGTAGGCAACTTCTCCCATACGTTCCAACACTCTGTATGGTCTGATAAAACGGGGCGCTAACTTTCCCTTAACTCCAAAGCGCTTCACTCCACGAAGTGGTGATACTCGAAGATACACTCTGTCTCCGACTTCGTGAACGGTCTCCTTTCGTTTAGAATCGGCATAACTCTTCTGCCTGGACTGGGCTACCTTGAGCCTATCGCGAATCAACCTCACTTTCTGTTCAGACTCCTTAATCAAATCTGGTCCAAACAACTGACGGTCTCCAACTTCGTCCCATAACAACAGTGTTCTACACCTCCTTCCGTACAAGGCTTCGAAAGGGGCCATCTTCAAACTGGTTTGATAACTGTTGTTATATGAAAACTCCGCATATGGCAAATTGTCGTCCCAGCTGGATCCATAATCTAGTGCACATGCTCTCAACATGTCCTCCAAAATCTGGTTGACTCTCTCAGTCTGTCCATCTGTCTGTGGGTGGAAAGCTGTACTAAATTCCAGCCTGGTTCCCAATGTTTCATGTAACTGCTTCCAAAACTTTGAGGTAAATTGGGTTCCTCTGTCTGATACAATGGTCCTTGGAACTCCATGCAAACATACGATCCTGGTCATGTATATCTTTGCCAACTTAGCACTGGTGTAAGTGGTCTTCACTGGAATGAAATGAGCCACTTTCGTCAAACGGTCGACTACAACCCATATCGAGTCATAGCCTGAACGAGTCCTGGGTAATCCTGTGATAAAATCCATGCATACTTTATCCCACTTCCATTCGGGTATCGGCAATGGTTGCAGCAATCCTGCTGGCTTCTGATGCTCTGCCTTCACTCTCTGACATACATCACAAACTGCTACATACTCCGCAATATCCTTCTTCATTCCGGTCCACCAGAAAGTATTCTTCAAATCCAAATACATCTTGGTATTCCCTGGGTGATAATGCAATCTCATATCATAATCTTTAATGAGCTCCAACCATCTCCTCTGTCTGAGATTTAACTCCTTCTGCGTGAAAATATACTTCAAACTCTTGTGATCCGTGTACACCTCACAATGGTTTCCGATGAGAAAATGTCTCCATGTTTTCAATGCATGCACCACGGCTGCTAATTCCAAATCATGCGTAGCATAATTCTTCTCATGGGGTTTAAGTTGTCGTGAAGCATACGACACAACTCTTCCTTCCTGCATCAGCACTGCTCCAAGTCCTCGACGAGAAGCGTCGCAATAAACTTCATAATCCTTGCGTTGATCGGGCAGAATCAACACTGGTGAGGTAACCAATCGTTTCTTCAGCTCTTGGAAACTAGCTTCACATTCCTCAGTCCAATTGAATTTGGTGTCCTTCTTCAATAGCTCAGTCATGGGCTTAGCAATCTTTGAGAAATTCTCGATAAATCTCCGGTAGTATCCTGCAAGTCCAAGGAAACTCCGGATTTCTCCAACTGTCGTGGGTGATTCCCAACTTGTCACTGTGTCAACCTTGGCAGGGTCTACTGCTATTCCTTCTCCAGAAATAACATGTCCAAGGAATCCAACTTCCTTCAACCAAAACTCACATTTGCTGAACTTGGCATATAATTGATGTTCTCTGAGCTTCTCAAGTACCAATCGTAAATGCTCCTCATGCTCTTCTTCATCCTTGGAAAAGATTAAAATATCATCAATGAACACCACGACGAACTTATCCAAAAACTCCATAAACACTTTGTTCATCAGGTTCATGAAATAGGCAGGTGCGTTAGTCAGACCAAATGACATAACGGTATACTCATACAATCCATATCTGGTGGTAAAAGCCGTCTTGGGTATATCATGCTCTTGAATCTTTAACTGATGGTACCCTGATCGTAGATCGATCTTGGAAAATACTTTAGCTCCTTGTAAGCGGTCAAACAAATCATTGATCATCGGAAGTGGGTACTTGTTTTTGATGGTCACTTCATTCAAACCTCGGTAATCAATAACCATCCTTAGTGATCCATCTTTCTTCTCCACTAGAAGTACTGGGGATCCCCAAGGTGACGAACTTGGGCGAATATAGCCTTTATCCAGTAACTCCTTGATCTGCTTCTTAATTTCCTCCAAATCCTTTGCAGGCATCCTGTATGGTCTCTTAGATATTGGCCCTGTGCCTGGCAAAAGTTCAATCAAAAACTCAATGTCTCTATCTGGCGGCATGCCTGGCAAATCTTCTGGAAATACATCCGGATAATCCTTCACCACTGGTACTTCCTCCTGTACAACTCCTGATAAGGAATTCACTTGAGTCCTCTTCGGCATATGCCGGGATACATACTTGATCCTCTTTCCTTCCGGGGTGGTAAGCAAAATCGTCTTGTTGGCACAATCGATGTTTCCTCCATACAACGATGGCCAATCCATTCCCAAAATCACATCCAAACCTTGCGATTCCAAAACAATGAGGTCTGAGGGGAAAACATGCCTACCAATGGCCAATGGTATCCGAAAACATCCTTGGGTGGCCATATACTCTGCTCCTGGCGAGGTTACTAACATAGGGGTTTTGAGAACTTGGGTGGACATCTTAAACTTATTTACGAATCCCCTTGATATGTATGAATGCGATGCACCAGTATCGAAAAGAACGGTTGCAGTAAATGACTTAACCAAAAACTTACCTATTACTGCATCAGGCTGAGCTTCAACCTCCTCCACGCTCACGTGGTTCACATGTCCTTTGTTGAACGGGTTCGGCTTCTTCCCAGAGCTTCCATTGCCATTTCCATTTTGGGCTTCGGGACAATCAGTAGCATAATGTCCCGTCTTCTGGCACTTGAAACAAGTAATGTGACTTAGATCTCTCTTGGTTGGGGTAGATGGGTTGGTGCGGTTCTGTCCGTTTCCTCCTCCATTCCCATTACCATTCTTGGAGCCATTATGGTTGTGCGAACTACCTCCTCCATGGGTATGCTGAAACTGTCCTCCCGGCTTCGGGGTAAATCGTGGCTTCTGCTGGGCTCCAGAATTGTACTTCCCTTGTCCATACTTCCTCTTGCGGTTTTCAATCTGCTGTTGCTTCCCTTCAATCATGAGAGCTCTATCTACCATTTCCTGGTAGTTGTTGAAGGTTGCTACCATCAACTGCATACTCAGTTCATCATTCAGTCCTTCCAAGAATTTCTCTTGCTTGGCAGCGTCTGTAGCAACGTCATCTGGTGCATAACGTGCTAACTTACTGAAATCCTCCACATACTGGCCTACGGTGCGTCCTCCTTGGTGTAGGTTACGAAACTCACGCTTCTTCATAGCCATAGCTCCTGCTGAAACATGAGCAGTACGGAAAGCTTGCTGAAACTGGTCCCATGTGACAGTGTCAATAGGGTGCGTGGCTGTATAATTCTCCCACCATGATGCTGCGGGTCCATCAAGCTGATGTGCGGCAAAACGCACTCTTTCCGCATCTATGCATCCTGCAGTGGTCAACTCCCTTCCAACTTTGCGGAGCCAATCATCTGCTACAATCGGCCCGGTGCTACTGGAAAACACCAGCGGATTTAGCCTTAAGAAACGGGCTAAGTGATCAACAGGTGGTGGTGGCGGTGGGTTGTTGTTGTTGTTGTTGTTGCCTTGGTTCTGCACTAACACTTGCATCAGGGCATTTTGTTGCTGAATCAACTAGGTCATCTCTGGCGGGAAAACAAATCCGGTGTCGCGTCTCGAAGGCATCTGATAGGTTTAGAAAAGATGAGAGTTGAGAATAGAATGAGGTCTAGAGAGAAAACACTACCCATATGCTCATGAGACAAATTCAATCAATATCACTCAATCAATTCAAACAAGGCAAAACAATCGATCTAACTAGCGTTACAAAGTGCTTGAACTATACTATCAAATGGGGGAAAACTACTACTGAGATGGTGGTCTACTAGAAATTCTGATCCGTTGAAGACTCCATGATGTCTGCTCCAGCATCATCAAACCAGTCGTCTTCACTTGGTTCCGAGTCGGTCTCGTCGATGATGATGTAGTTATCCGGACAAGCGCATTCGTCGACTTCTGCTTTTGGCACTGGATTTCCCACGAATGCTCCAATCTTCTTCTCCAGGTCGTCAATCTTCCCTACTAGTGTGTTGATTTCCTCCAAATAATCTTCGCGTGTAGCCTTGAGTTCTTCTTGGAGCTCCTTGATCTTCGTTAATGCCTTCTTCAGTTCTTCCTTGTCCGTGCACATCTGGTTCTCCTGGCGACGAATATGTTGGTTCTGCTCCTGGATGAAAGCTGCAATTGATCCATACTTCTTGGTCTTGATCATCTCCCATTGCGCGTCTCGACGTCCACAAATCTAATAAATTGTATCCTTAAGCTCCTGGTGATAGACTTCTCCAATGCGTCCCATGGCGATGTGTGAGGCCATGCTCTTCCCTAAACTCCAAGTTGGTGCTTCGAAAACCAATCTCATGGGTTCCGTAATTGGCACAAACGTCCTTCCTGGAATGATAACTTGAATCTTCCAGCTCTCCTCTTCAGGTAATGTGGCGTTGTAGGTTCCGGTGATGCTTGGTATTCCTATGTTCAACTACTTCGTGACTTCCTTCAAGTGTCGACCAAACAGTGTGTCTTCATCTGGTTGCATGAACTTGCTCCTTGCATTCGCCATTCCTAAAAGAGTAGAAAGTGGAGAGGGGTCAGAAATGAGAAGAGAGAAGCTTTCTAGGGCTTAAGCTTAGTGGTCGTGTCCTACAGTCAGCGTGTGCTCTGATACCAACTTTGTAGCGACCAGACCTCAAATGGCCTGTGCTGCTGTGCACCAGTGTCATCCCTGGATCAGTAATGCTGACACGCACAGTACAAATGGAGGATTTATAACAGAGCAGCAATCACACACTTATTACATCGAATATCTCCAAAGAGATTAAGTATGCTAAACATGGCTTAAGGCCATCTAATAACGATAACAGCGGAAGACTTGGAAGATAAGTGAGTCCATCACTCCAGCGGCATCACTGAGTATGAGACCACGACCTAAGGCACCTTATGTCACGACCGGTTTTTCAATAAAATAATTATTGGGAAACCAATCCCTGTTACGGACCAGCGAGGAAGAATTCCTTCTCACTGATAGACAATACATTGGTCACAGAAAAATACCAGGAGTACTAAATATAATACAAAGTTGAGCAGAGACTGCCCAACAATTTATTACATGCACGCCGATAAAACAATACGGCGGATAGGGTGGCAAACTTCTAACTCACGATAATAACGGTGGTGGAAATATCACTGCAAAGCGAGTGACATGATTCCAGAAAACTACAACTCATCGAGCGTCGGAGTGAGGCTCGAGAAGACTTATTGCGGGGGGCGGAAGCGTAAACAACATAAGTGACCAATATCCGGGATCGCGCAGGACTGACTGGGACTCCTCTAGGCATCGGACGCGCTATCAAACTCTTCATCCAAGAGATCGCCTTCGTCAACATCTGGCCAAATCAACAAGCCAGGTGAGTACTATGAAAGTACTCGCAAGATAGTTCGGACATAAGGTATAACAAATGCAAACATGAAACACATGAACAAGTTAACCAGAGCGATCAGACATAGAGATAATAAATACTGGGTGCCAAGCGAGGGTCTGAATGATGCCTCGAGCGGAAACTGCAGAATAGTAATGCGGGTGCCAAACGAGTGTCTGAAAGACTCCTCGAGCGAAAAATGCGGAATAATAATACTGGTGCCAAACGAGTGTCTGAAAGACTCCTCGAGCGGAAAATGCAGAATAATAATACTGGTGCCAAACGAGTGTCTGAAAGACTCCTCGAGCGGAAAATGCGGAATAATAATACAGGTGCCAAACGAGTGTCTGAAAGACTCCTCGAGCGGAAAATGCGGAATAATAATGCCACAGTCGGGCGTCGGGGCGACACCACATAAAGGGCTTATAACAGAAAGTAAAGACAGTGCATGCCGCAGTCGGATGTCTGAGCGACATCACATAAAGGGCTTATATTGAAAGTGAGAAACGAGTACACGCCACAGTCGAACGTCTGCGTGACGTCACCTAAAGGGCTTATATCACATTTCATTATTACAACAGCTCGGAGACATAAATTATCACAAGCATGAGACACAAAATAAAGCTTGTCCATCCACTGGAATAACAATAAAACCTGAGATTTTACCACTTGAGCTTGTTCACCGGGGACAAGTTTTTCACATGGATAGATATGGATATAATGTATACATTACTGATCATGGATACGATGATTTGGAAAGAATTGACTCTGCAGAGTTTGTACTTAACCACAGCCAACGGATTTCAGTAGTCACGGGGACTAGTTCCGTCTACGGTGTTCTGGAAGGAACACGTCTAACCAGTACACACACAATTTAACCATCCGAAGCCAGGGATCACCCTCGGCAACATTCAAGAAAAACCTTGAGTCGGGGAGGCTACAACCTCGCGTAGCATGGGATCAAATTTCTATACGCGCGCTATAAGGGGGTGCCCCCCCTCTCGGTCCCAACCGGAAACACCCATGCCCCCTGACCGAATGACTGGCTTTAATCCTGGGCCAAGGTACCATCATCCCGGCCTCTCTGTTTGGTGTGTACACGGAAAGAGGTTACCAACTTACTAAACCGTATCCTGGCAATGAGACATGTGGTAGCACGGAAAGGGGAAGGGACGATAACACGGCTCCAACCATGTTAACGTCGGAAAAGTCGGATGACACAAGGCTGGCATGCTACAACAGTACCACCTTGCTGCCCTTCATGTCACCACATGATTAGGCCACCTCTCATCAGAGGTCATCGCAACTTTGGAACATGCGGGAAAAGATCGATAACGTGGCTCCAACCACGTTAACGTCGAAGAAAGTCGGATGACGCAAGGCTGGCATGCTACAACAGTACCACCTTGCTGCCCTTCATGTCACTACATGATTAGGCCACCTCTCATCAGAGGTCATCGCAACTTCGGAACAACCGGGTCGTTGCCTTACAAGCAACGAGGTATTTATCGACACTCACATGCCACGCACAAACTTTCACATGAACATGCAAAACATCTGCCATATCAAATGTTCAAACATGCTTGCCTGGTTCGGAGAAGTCGGAGTCTAGCTCGGCGAAGTTCGCGGCTCCGTCACCTCTCCCGGAACCTACGGCAATCACGAAACGGGGTACTAACGTGAAAACCAACACATGCACAGAAACTTTGCCAAATATTTTCAAATAAATCCCATAAAAAACTAGACAAAATTTGAAGATTGTCAGAAAAAGAATCACTCAAAAATACCTTTTTATTAAAAAGTTATAAAGGTTTCTGTCCAGGGACCTTTCTGTAATGAAACAGAAAAGTTCCAGGGTTTTAACTGAGAAAACAGAAAACGCTTCGGCTGGGAATGCGCAAGCGCAAGGAGAAAACGTATTTTGCCCGAAGGCGCCAACAGAAAACGGTTCGGGGAAATAAAACAGAGGCTGACACGCGGGGCCCGCATGTCAGGTTTGAAAGCTCGCCGGCGCCCGAAGACGGCGGTGGACGCCGGCGTCGAACCACGGCGAGTTAGGAGAAACGGAGGGTACCAAGAGCTTCAGTGTCTTCTTCCGCGTCGGTGGGTGGTGGACTCGTCCAACGGGGAGCACCACGTCGACGGCGACACTATCTCCGGCGGACGGCGGTTCGGGTGAGGATGGGGAACTCCGGTGGAGGGCTGCAAGCTTCAAATTGAAGTGCGGGTCAGAACGAGAGATGCAAGGTGAAGCTACTGGCAAGAGAATGGAGGCTGCGGAGCACACACGGGGGCGAATCGGGCTGGATCCCGTGGCGGGTCGCGGCGGCCGGAGTCGAGGAAGGAGACCTCCTCGGGGCTCTTCCAGTGGCTAGGCGTGCTCTAGGGGAAGTGTAGGGCTGGTGGGTGCTCGAGTTGAAGCTCGGGGCCCCTATTTATAGGCAGATCGACGGGGTGGCCGTGAACGGAGAATCTCCGGCGAGCGATTACGGCGGAGCAGTGGGTTGGCAGGGGGTTTGAGCGGTCGAGCAGCATCAGTGGATGTTACGGGACTCGTTTTGCAGCTAAACGGAGCTGGCCCTGGCGTAATGGCGTCTGCCCACGGTGAGGTGACCGCACGGGCTCAACGGCGGCAGAGAGCGCGCTCCGCGCCCTGCGGTTCACGACGAGAGCGGCAGCGCATTCGGGGGAGTGGACGGCCACGCGGCGGGCTCCGGTGGTTTGGGCGGCGCTGGGTGGAGTCGGCGGCGCCGTGTCTCCCGCTGGCGCCCGCAAAGCCGCCGCCGGCGTCGGTCACGGGGCGGCGCACCTTCTGCTGCTCGTCGCCGACGCCCGCAAGATGCCAGGCACTCGTGCGGTGCAGGAACAAGTGGGCGAGGACGAGGAGCAAGGCGACGCGATGGCACTGGCGAGATCGATGCCCGTTTCTGAAGAAAACGACAGCAGCCACTTGACTGAACTCTGAACTTACTGAACTTGACAGTGACCATGCACTGCAGGTGTTCGACAGTAGGTTTTGGTAAAGAGATAAATTTTTCTGGAGCTGTAACTTGGTGAGACTGATCACTCAAAGCACCCAGGGGCTGCATGAATTTACTTGGAATTTTTGGAGAAGGTTTTGAATGAATTTCACCAAATTTGGCAAATCTGGTCCAAACTTGCAGCTGATGTAGTTTGAAATTTTTGAACTGGAGACCAGTGGATCTTCATGGTTCTAGGTTGAGGGTTCAAAGGACTAGGAGGGGAAAGAAGTTTGGTGGTAAAAGTCCAAACAGAAAATGGAGTTCCTTTGTAAATCTCCAAGTGGTAGAATAGAAGACAGAAAATATTTGAATAAATTTGAATGGAAAATAAATACATGGGGAGGTTCAACTTGCTGGATTTGATGTAAATCATGATCCAGAGGTGAGGGAGTGTTTAGGAGAGAGGATTTGCACTTATGCCATGGCAAGAAGGAATAGTTGAAAGTGGCAAAGTACTTTCCAAAAGCCATAGTGCAAATTCAGAAAAAGGTTTTCAAAAGTTATTTTCCCAAATGAAAAAACATTTTGTCTTGAGTCCAAATGAAGAGCAAGAACTCCCAAGGTCAAAGGCAGATCTTGGGTGAATCCAAATAAAATTTTTGCCATAAAGAAAATATATGAGAGGGAGAGTTCTCTTGAAGAAAAAAATTTAAATCACTCCCCTCAAGTCAAATAAAATCTTTTTGAAAAATTCCAAATAAAAACTTGGGTGTCACAACACCTACCCCCTTAGGAAAAATCTCGTCCTCGAGATTTCTGCTGATCCTCAAATAGATATGGATACTCTGCTCGGAGGAAATCTTCCCTTTCCCATGTGGCTTCATCCTCAGTGTGGTTGCTCCACTGGACCCTGAAAATTTTTGTCGTTTTCTGACGGGTCCTCCGTTCAGACTCTTCTAAAATCTTTACTGGCCTTTCTCTGTAGGTGAGATCTGGTTGCATATCAATGTCCTCATGAGGTACATGTTTCTCCGGGTTACTCACACATTTCCTCAACTGCGAGACGTGGAATACGTCATGGACGTCTGACAGCTCCTTGGGTAGGTCTAGCTGGTAGGCTACCGTGCCTCTTCGTGCCTTCACACAAAATGGTCCAATAAATCTTGGGGCTAGTTTCCCCTTTATTTTGAACCGTTGCAGACCCCTCATAGGAGATACTCGGAGGTATACGGAATCACCAGGTTCAAAGCTGACCTCACGATGCTTCTGATCATAGTAGCTCTTTTGTCGGCTCTGTGCTGTCTTGAGTCTGTCCCTGATTTGTTTAACTTTTTCCTCGGCCTCCTTAAGCATATCTGGGCCGAAGATACGGCTGTCACCTGTTTCTGACCAATTCAATGGGGTACGACACCTCCGTCCGTACAATGCTTCAAAGGGTGCCATTTGCAAGCTGGCTTGGTAACTGTTGTTGTACGCAAATTCGGCATACGGCAAACTCTCTTCCCAACTGGATCCATAGGTGAGCACACAGGCTCTTAGCATATCCTCTAGGATTTGGTTTGCACGCTCTGTTTGTCCATCTGTCTGAGGGTGGTATGCTGTACTGAAAGCCAGTTGTGTGCCCAGAGCTTGTTGTAGGTGATCCCAAAATTTGGAGACGAATTGGGTGCCTCGGTCAGATATTATAGTCTTTGGGACTCCGTGCAAGCAAACTATACGGGAGAGATAGAGTTTTGCCAGTCTTTGTGTGGAGTAGGTAGTCTTCACGGGAATGAAGTGAGCAACCTTGGTTAGTCGGTCTGTGATGACCCAGATGGCGTCATTTCCGCGTTGCGATCGGGGTAATCCGACAATGAAGTCCATTCCGATTTCATCCCATTTCCACTCCGGTATCCTGTTAGGCTGGAGTAGCCCTGCTGGCTTTTGGTGCTCGGCCTTGATGCACTGACATGAATCGCAACAAGCAATGAATGTGGCTATATCTCTTTTCATCCCGTGCCACCAAAATCTTTCCTGGATGTCCTTGTACATTTTGGTTCCTCCAGGATGGATCGAGTATGGGGCGGTGTGGCTTTCCGTCAAGATCTGTTGCTTGAGTTCCTCAATGTTAGGTACGCAAAGCCTGTCCCGGTACCATAATGTTCCTTCACTGTCCGTGACGAATTCTGAAGTCTTACTACGGTTCATTTTCTTCTTTATGCCTTCGATAATGGGGTGTCCCTGTTGGGCCTTCTTGATTTGTTCCACTAGGGTGGGTTGTATCTCCAGGTTCGATATGGTGCCCTCAGAGACTAACATCATGTTGAGCCGAGTGAACTCTCGCTGAAACTCAGGCCTCAAACTTTGCTGACCGTCACTGTCCGGGCTGGGGTTTCGACTAAGGGCATCGGCCACTACATTTGCCTTCCCTGGGTGGTAGTGAATACCGACGTCATAGTCCTTGACCAGTTCCAACCAGCGTCGTTGGCGTAAATTCAGCTCTGGCTGTGTGAAAATATATTTGAGGCTCTTATGGTCTGTATATATTTCACAGCGATTTCCCAACAGAAAGTGCCTCCACTCCTTGAGTGCATGTATAACTGCTGCTAGTTCCAAGTCATGTGTTGGGTAATTTTCCTCATGTTTTCGCAGCTGTCTGGAGGCATATGCGACAACTTTGCCATCCTGCATTAGCACACATCCGAGACCTTTTCGGGACGCGTCACAATACACCTCAAAGCTCTTGTGTATGTCTGGTACAGTTAAGACTGGTGCGGTTGTTAGCTTCTTCTTGAGTACTTGGAAGGTCTGCTCACATGCTTCCGTCGAATTTCTTGTCCTTGAGTAACTGTGTTATAGGTTTTGCCACAGTGGAGAATCCTTCAATAAATCTCCTGTAATATCCGGCCATTCCTAGGAAACTCCGTACATCTGTAACATTCGCGGGTGGCTTCCAGTCCAGTATGGCCTTGACCTTTTCTGGGTCTACGGCCACGCCTTCTTGGTTCAATATATGGCCCAAGAAACCAACTTTTCTTAGCCAAAATTCGCATTTGCTAAATTTGGCGTACAACTGATGTTTCCTCAATTCTCCCAAAACAATTCTGAGGTGCTCAGCATGTTCTCCTGGTGTCCTTGAGTAAACCAGAATGTCGTCAATGAATACCACCACAAACTTGTCCATGAATTTCATGAATACTTTGTTCATGAGGTGGACGAAATATGCGGGGGCGTTTGTTAGTCCAAACGGCATCACCGTAAACTCGTATAACCCATATCTGGAAGTGAAAGCTGTCTTGGGAATATCTTCCGTCCGTACCTTCAATTGGTGATATCGCGATCGCAAATCAATTTTCAAGAATACCTTGGCCTGTGCGAGCTGGTCAAACAAATCATTTATTCGTGGCATCGGATATTTGTTTTTGATGGTGACCATATTGAGGGCTCGATAGTCTATGCACAGCCTTAAAGTCCCATCCTTTTTTTGGCGAACAACACAGGCGAACCCCAAGGTGAGGAGCTGGCTCGAATAAATCCTTTGTCCAATAATTCTTTTATCTGCTTCTTTAACTCCACCAATTCTGAGGGTGCCATTCTATATGGCTTCTTATAAATGGGAGCGGTGCCAGGTGCTAGTTCGATGCTGAATTCGATCTCTCGGTCTGGTGGCATGCCTGGTAGTTCTTCCGGGAACACATCAGGGAACTCGCATACCACTGGCACTTTTCTTAATTCTGCGATGTCCATCTTGTTCAGTTTTGGTTTCTGTGATCGTGGCCTTTCTTGAGCGGAAACTCTTATAGTCTTGCCGTGATGGTGAGTGAGAATCACTGTCCAATTGAAACAGTCGATGAATCCTTTGTTGGTGGTCAACCAGTCCATTCCTAAAATGACATCCAGTCCTTTACTTTCCAACACGATGAGATTCGCGTGGAATGGTAGTCCTTCGAACTCAATGACCACTCCTTGGCAGTAACCCTGAGCAATTTGCTTATTTCCGGGGGACTTGATGATCATAGATTTTTCCAAGGGGAGTATCAGAAAACCATGTTGCGAAACAAAACTCTTCGAAACGAACGAATGGGAAGCTCCAGAATCAAACAAAACCGTGGCAGGTACTGTGTTGACAGGGAACGTACCGAGCACGATGTCTGGGGCATTCTGCGCTTCTTCCCTGGTCACATGGTTCAAGTGACCCTTCCTGCGGTTGTTGCTGGGATTGAAGTTGTTGCGCTTGGGGGCTGGATTGTTTCCACCATTGTTCGGCTTGGGTGCCGAGTCTCTTGGCTTCGGGCACTGTTTAGCATAATGCCCTTGTTGACCACAAGCATAGCAGGTGACCCCTGGACGGTATGTGAACTCCTTGTCTCTGGCATGAAATTGTCCGACGGGTCTTGGCTCAGTAGTCGTGGATCTCCTCGTGTCTGTCCTTGGGACCTCAGTCTTGCCTTGGTTGCTGCGGGCAAGAGCCGTCTTGTCCCTCTTCCGCTTGCGGATATCTTCCAGACTACGGCGCTCATTCTCCAGGGTGATGGCCTTGTCCACCAGCGTCTTAAAATCCGGAAAGGTGTGTACAATCAGTTGGCATCTTAATGCTGGTGCCAGGCCGTACAGGAATTTTTCCATCTTCTTGTTTTCTGTCATGTGCTCATCGTAGGCATAACGAGGCAGTTGGGTAAACTGGCCGTTGTATTCTGTGACGGTCATGCCCCTTTGCTTCAGGTCATCAAACTCTCTCTTCTTGATCTTTAGGATGCTCCTGGGAATGTGTGCCCCACGGAAGCCTTCCTTGAATTCTTCCCAAGTGATGTTGTGTTCCCTGGGGTGCATGTGTAGGAAGTTTTCCCACCATGTTGCGGCTGCTCCAGTAAGGTAGTGTGGTGCATAAAGCACCTTCTCATGATCTGAGCATTGAGCGATAATCAGTTTCCTTTCAATCTCGCGAAGCCAATCATCGGCTTCCAGTGGCCTGTCGGTGTGAGCAAAAGTTGAGGGGCGAGTCTTCTGTAACTCAGATAACTTGGAATGTGGTTGATAGGGTTCACGGTGGTTTCCCATATTGATGACATGGTTCATCATCTCCTGGTGCTGTTGCTGGCTTTGCTCGAAGAGACGGCATACTTGAGATAGTGCCGCTTCGCTGTCCTATTGGCTGGACTGACCCTGAGTGAAATTGTTGCTACCCTTCATGTCACCACATGATTTGGCCACCTCTCATCAGAGGTCATTGCAACTTCGGAACAACCGGGTCGTTGCCTTACAAGCAACGAGATATTTACCGACACTCATATGCCACACACAAACTTTCACATGAACATGCAAAACATCTGCCATATCAAATGTTCAAACATGCTTGCCTGGTTCGGAGAAGTCGGAGTCTAGCTCGGCGAAGTTCGCGGCTCCGTCACCTCTCCCGGAACCTACGGCAATCACGAAACGGGTACTAACGTGAAAACCAACACACACAGAGAAACTTTGCCAAATATTTTCCAAATAAATCCCATAAAAAACTAGACAAAATTTGAAGGATGTCAGAAAAAGAATCACTCAAAAATATCTTTTTATTAAAAAGTTATAAAGGTTTCTGTCCAGGGACCTTTCTATAATGAAACAGAAAAGTTCCAGGGTTTTAACTGAGAAAACAGAAAACGGTTCGTTTGGAAATGGGCAAGCGCAAGAGAGAAGACGTACTTTGCCCGAAGGCGTCAACAGAAAACGGTTCGGGGAAATAAAACAGAGGCTGACACGCGGGGCCCGCATGTCAGGTTTGAAAGCTCGCCGGCGCCCGAAGACGGCGATGGACGCCGGCGTCGAACCACGGCGAGTTAGGAGAAACGGAGGGTACCAAGAGCTTCAGTGTCTTCTTCCGCGTCGGTGGGTGGTGGACTCGTCCAACGGGGAGCACCACGTCGACGGCGACACTATCTCCGGCGGACGGCGGCTCGGGTGAGGATGGGGAACTCCGGTGGAGGGCTGCAAGCTTCAAATTGAAGTGCGGGTCAGAATGAGAGATGCATGGTGAAGTTACTGGCAAGAGAATGGAGGCTGCGGAGCACACACGGGGGCGAATCGGGCTGGATCCCGTGGCGGGTCGCGGCGGCCGGAGTCGAGGAAGGAGACCTCCTCGGGGCTCTTCCAGTGGCTAGGCGTGCTCTAGAGGAAGTGCAGGGCTGGTGGGTGCTCGAGTTGAAGCTCGGGACCTCTATTTATAGGCAGATCGACGGGGTGGCCATGAACGGAGAATCTCCGGCGAGCGATTACGGCGGAGCAGTGGGTTGGCAGAGGGTTTGAGCGGTCGGGCAGCATCAGTGGATGTTACGGGACTCGTTTTGCAGCTAAACGGAGCTGGCCCTGGCGTAATGGCGTCTGCCCACGGTGAGGTGACCGCACGGGTTCAACGGCGGCAGAGAGCGCGCTCCGCGCCCTGCGGTTCACGACGAGAGCGGCAGCGCATTCGGGGGAGTGGAAGGCCACGCGGCGGGCTCCGGTGGTTTGGGCGGCGCTGGGTGGAGTCGGCGGCGCCGTGTCTCCCGCTGGCGCCCGCAAAGCCGCCGCCGGCGTCGGTCACGGGGCGGCGCACCTTCTGCTGCTCGTCGCCGACGCCCGCAAGATGCCAGGCACTCGTGCGGTGCAGGAACAAGTGGGCGAGGATGAGGAGCAAGGCGACGCGATGGCACTGGCGAGATCGATGCCCGTTTCTGAAGAAAACAACAGCCGCCACTTGACTGAATCTCTGAACTTACTGAATTTGACAAAGACCATGCACTGCAGGTGTTCGACAGTAGGTTTTGGTAAAGAGATGAATTTTGCTGGAGCTGTAACTTGGTGAGCTGGTCACTCAATGCACCCAGAGGCTGCATGAATTTACTTGGAATTTTTGGAGAAGGTTTTGAATGAATTTCACCAAATTTGGCAAATCTGGTCCAAACTTGCAGTTGATGTAGTTTGAAATTTTTGAACTGGAGACCAGTGGATCTTCATGGTTCTAGGTTGAGGGTTCAAAGGACTAGGAGGGGAAAGAAGTTTGGTGGTAAAAGTCCAAACAGAAAATGGAGTTCCTTTGTAAATCTCCAAGTGGTAGAATAGAAGACAGAAAATATTTGAATAGAATTTGAATGGAAAATAAATACATGGGGAGGTTCAACTTGCTGGATTTGATGTAAGTCATGATCCAGAGGTGAGGGAGTGTTTAGGAGAGAGGATTTGCACTTATGCCATGGCAAGAAGGAATAGTTGAAAGTGGCAAAGTACCTTCCAAAAGCCATAGTGCAAATTCAGAAAAAGGTTTTCAAAAGTTCTTTTCCCAAATGAAAAAAAATATTTTGTCTTGAGTCCAAATGAAGAGCAAGAACTCCCAAGGTCAAAGGCAGATCTTGGGTGAATCCAAATAAAATTTTTGCCATAAAGAAAATATATGAGAGGGAGTGTTCTCTTGAAGAAAAAAAATTTAAATCACTCCCCTCAAGTCAAATAAAATCTTTTGAAAATTCCAAATAAAAACTTGGGTGTCACACCTTACTCGTCGTCTGAAAAGTCTGCAACATGAAACGTTGCAGCCCGAAAACGGGTCAGCACATAGAATATGCTGGCAAAGTAACACATAGAGAGCAATGAACAATAATAATGCTATACTATATGCATATATGGCTGGTGGAAAGCTCTATGGTTACAGTTTTGCGAAAAGCCAATTTTATCCTACTTCAAAGGAATAAAATTTATTTAACTATCATGGTGGTTGTGAAACATTGAGAAGGTACCTCCAACTCAATCCCAATTAAGTGTCATCATTAACCCAACAAAATTAATTAAAAGTAACATGGTGATGAGATTCAAATGATAATCCAGGTACTAGATACTCAAGTTGTCCATAACTGGGGACACGGCTAACCATGATTAGTTTGTACACTCCACAGAGGTTTGCGCACTTTTCCCCACAAGACTCGATCGCCTCCGCTTGATTCTCGCACCGCATGATGTTTGAGAAACGGATGACCGAGACACAGTCTTTCAGGAACAATCACTCTTTACTCCGGGTGGACCGGTACACCTACTTTCCCCTACATCTGCTAGCCCACCTCTTCAAGAGATCTTGTAACCTACTCAACTATGCTAGAGCCCATAATAGCTTGTGGCTGCACACGGAAGTTTCTAGCATGAATAATCTTGTGATCCCTTTGAGCCTGGGTGGCGGACCTTATAAAATCAGACAACACTGGGTTCTCCAGGTGCCTCAATCCACCCAGATGTTTATTTAAGTAGCCACCTTAAGTTGAACCATTAATTAACAATCTCACATTTGTCATGGAAATTCACTCAAACCCAATCCACGTCTACGAGCATAGCATAGCAATATAAGCAAACGTGAAGTAACTCCCAAAGGTTTGATTGTAAACAGGGCAATAGGTACTACCTCATCAACTACTTCCCAATAGCCACATGTTATCAATCCTACTCATGCAATGTTTGAGGGTTGAATCTAATGCATAAAAACTGGGTATGAAAGGGATATGATCAAAGTGTTACTTGCCTTGCTGATGATCCGCAAAACCTAGCGAGTCGAAGTAACAAGCGGCACACTCCGGGTACTCTATCGCAAACAAACAAGCATACAATCAGTACTCATCTAATGCACAGGTAAAACTCGAATGAAAGATCCAACCAGAAAGTTCAGCTTAAGAACTCCGGTTTGCAAAAAGAATCAACTCGAAAGAAGCAACGAAAGTCAAACGGCGAAAGAAAGAAACTTCGTTTGCTAACCTGGATCTAGGTCAAATTTTACTCTTGCAAAAACTTATTTGAGTAGGTTAAACGGAAAGAGAATTTCGAGACGAAACTCTAGGCGCTTGAATCGCCTGATTCCGATTAATGAGCGAGAAATTAAACAAAATCGAAGATTCGATCAGAAATCAAATCGGAGAAAATAACGAGAAAAATCCGACGAAAAAGAAAAACGGACGAACGGTTAAATAACGGACGTTCGTTAACAGAGAAAAACCGACGAACGCGTTCGTTAAAATGAACGGTTCGGTGAACGCTCGCAAAATAATAAAACCGAAATAAAACCGATCTAGGGTTTTCTCTTTTTTTTTAAACGAACGGTTTTTGTTTCAAAAGAAAACCAGCAACGGCGAGGTGCGGCTACCTCGGGGACGGGCTCCGGCGAGGCTCCGGCGACGGGGCTGCGGGGCTCGGGGCTCGGGTGGCTCGGGGGCGAGGGGCGGGGCTCCGGCGAGCGGCGGCAGCGGCGCAAGGCGGCGGCGGCGCGGATCCCGTGCGGGCGGCGGCGGGCGAGGCGAGTGCGGCGGCGGCGGCTTGCGGTGAGGGAGAGTGTGGGCGGCGGCGGTATAAATAGGGGGTGGAGGTGACTTGGGGGAGGGGGTGGCCGGCGGGAGCCGGACTCGGCCATGGCGGCGGCGGCGTCTCGTGCACGAGGAGGAGAGGGGCGCGGGGTGGGCCGGCGGCCTGGCTGGGCTGCGGCCCGGTCGGGCGCGCAGTGTTTTTTTTTTAAATAAGTTCCGCGGAAAACAATTCGTAGAAAAATAAATAAAAATCAGAAAAATATGAAATAAATTTTCCCCGTCTAGTTAGAAAATCTAGAATAGGGTGAACATTTTCTTAAATCAAAATAAATATTTTGAAAACATGCAATAAAAATTGCAAATAAAATCCAAATAAATTCCAAATAATGATTTTAACATTTTTCCTCCAGTATTTCAATTGTTTTGGAGAAGTCATATTTTCTCCTCGTTTATTTTAAAATGAAATATTTTTCCGGAGAGAAAATAATTAAAACCAAAATCCTCGTCTTATTATTTGATAAAAAATCAAATATGAAAATTTAAGAAAAATCCCCAACTCTCTCCGAGGGTCCTTGAGTTGCTTAGGATTTATCGAGGATTTGTCAAAATGCAATAAAACATGATATGCAATGATGATCTATGTATAACATACCAAATTGAAAATTTGGGATGTTACAGAAATCATGAGTATAGTGGAGAGTTTCATATACTAGTATCATGAATATACAGTACATATGATACTACCTTTAATTAATTATAGCGCATAGTATAATACATAGAGTATAGTATCATATATAGATCATATTTATTGCCATGCATATGATACTAGTGTATGATACTACGTACGTACCTTCATAGTGCATATACAGTATCATAGAGTAGTACTAGCTCCCTCTGTAAACTAATATAAGAGCGTTTAGATTACTAAATAGTGACCTAAACACTCTTATATTAGTTTACGGAGGGAGTATATATCATAAATGACGTATTTATGAATTGAGCCCTATAAGGCTGCTTGTAATGGGGAGTATTATATATATATATACTAGTAGTATCATGCATGCATATATATGATAGTGTAGCTAGGATACTACTTCCGTAATGCATAGTATCATAAGTTAACATCTTAGGTTGCCTTACTAATTGTCATGCATCACACAAAGTAGTAGTACAACATTTAATATGACACGGTATCATGATATGATACCACATCCTCTCTTGTGTGCCACATCATCCAGAAAGTCTAGTTGGCATGCATGATACCGTCTATGATAATACCATTACAACCGGCCTAAACCGGAAAGGAGGGAGTATGAGACTAGCCACAATGGAGAGTAGTACACTAGTAACATACACATATCCCTAGACTATATATGTTACTACCTTCATAGTGGGTAGTAACATAAGTGTAGTGTCATGCAAAGCTTCATTTCTTAGGTTACAGACTCATATTGCATTGGGACATGTGATGCTACAGTAACTAGCTAAGTTACTGAAACTATCTCTCTCCTCATTAACTTATTACCACATAAGCAAGTTTGCTGAGTTGGAGTCGGTGTTACTGCTGAAGTTACTCCCACTGTGGCTAGTCTGATACTAGCTAGTCGTCTATGATATACTAGCTACCTCACTAAGAGCATGGTTAATAATACAACCAAGGGTCGGCTATACGAAGTTGACATGTCATATACAGCCAACCTCTTAGCGTGCATGTACAATAATAAGTTTTATATACGTACTAGTTTATCAATAGTTGGCCCACCTTACATCCTCATAAAGTGTCTTGGGTCTCGTGTTGCAGCTGGCTCTACTAACCAAGAGCCCGCTTCTCTTCATTTTCCTCCAACTAATAAGCACATATATACTATTCTATTCCTTATAGCCAGACTACCCACAGTGGGAGTAACATAGGTAGTAACATCACACATATCTAGATAAAATAGATGATGTGGCAAGCAATAAATGAAGAAATGGAGGAAAGTGGATATGTGTGATGTTACTACGTACCTATGTTACTCCCATTGTGGGTATAGCCTTACTATAGTATGAGACTACCCACAATGGGAGTAACATAGGTAGTAACATCACACATATCTAGATAAATTAAGTAGATGATGTGGCAAGCAATAAATGAAGAAAGAGAGGAAAGTAGTAATATAGCTAGTTACTAGTAGTATGAGTAACATCACATGTACATATCAAGGCAAGATGTGTCTATAGCCTAATAAATGAAGTGTTGCATGTTACCACACATATATGTTACTCCCCACTATAGAGGTAGTAACATAGACTAGTAACACATGGGCATGTTACTAGTCTATGTTACTACCCATTGTGGCTAGTCTGAGTAACATCACACATCTCAAGGCAAGATGAGTCTATAGCCTAATAAATGAAGTGTTGCATGTTACTACACATATGTTACTCCCCACTATAGAGGTAGTAACATAGACTAGTAACATTCTATGTTACTACCCATTGTCGCTAGTCTTATGTCACTCTATTGTGTACTTACTTGCTCTAATGCATAGTATCATAGAGTAGCTAGTATCATGTGTAGTACTTTATTTATATTGTCATGCATGACACATAGTAGCATAACATTTATTATGATACAGTTTCATGATATGATACTTAACCTTCTCTTTCTTCATTTAATTAATTCTATGACATCTCATCAAAATTGCCTAGTTGGCATGCATGATACTAGCTATGATACCCCCTTACTATCAGCCTAGCAAAGGTGTACAGATCATTTGTGCGTCGCTTTGTGAGTTTTCATCCGTTTGTTTAAGAAGCGGGAAGAAGTTTTAAACATTTCGGCCACGAGGTGCGGCCATTGGCGTAGGCCTAGTTGGTATTTTAATTACAGAAAATTCAGATGGAGTTCGGACATCATCAAAATCGATGTGTGCCTGTGGCGTGCTCTCACGACCCCGTGAAAAAAAATTGGTAAAGTTTGGCACAAGTTTTGATGACCGCTCCTTCCAAACCAGAGCATCTCACATGAAGGATCATGGTTTTCCAAAAGGAGACGTGTCAATTCAAACTCCTGTGGTCGGTGACTTCATCGTATGGCCTCATAAAAATTTCCATGGTACGCAATCACCATTATACCACGAGTTTGATTTTCTGGCGTATTTCAGGAATGTGCATGTGCTATATTTAAGACAATTTTTGAGATTAACGTGCATTTTGTGCATAAAAATAAAATTACAACCGGAACTGCATGTGCTATCGAAAGGGATGAGGATCGCCGTTCGATTTGGGAGCATCCAACGGTGCAGACGTAGGATCCGTGGGGTTTGAGTTCTGGCCGATCAGAAAGCACGACTCAGATCGTGGGCGGGGTGGCGGGGTTTGGTCGGCACACGGCTTTCATCAATGAACCGTCTGCTATTCGCAAACCAGATTGCATATTTTTGTTCACACATACTGTAGTGAGATCGATTGAGTGTGCTACCTCTATGATATAATAATAATAATAATAATAATAATAATAATAATAATAATAATAACAAAAAACAGTTCATATTCATTGCCTGAGCTGACAACATATCAATGTCAACATATTAACGGTTCTTACATCAACAGAAAACCGGGCATAACTCACAAATTCAGTACACGCGATAGTTCTAAATTGAACGAATTAAGTTGCAGGGTAGGCATAAAGACTAGTCTTATGGCTTAATTCCCATGTACATGGGGGAACTGGGATCATTAAGTTGACCCTGAATGAACTTGGGGTTTTTGATGATTTTACGCTTCTCTGTTGCATTGGTGCGCGATCCCTTGGCTGGCAACTCATCAAATTCATCGTACTCATCCTGATCGGCAACATCGTCGACACCCAGTACCCTTCTCTTCCCATGCATCGCTAAATGGCCATTCTTATGCAAGGGGTCTTCCACAAAGAAAATCTGGGTAGCATCGCTGGCAAGAATGAATGGGTCCGCGTGATATGCCATCGTTGTCCTGTTAACACAGGTCTTCCTGTACTCATCAATCCTTACCTGACCAAGAGGGATCCATGCGCACCTGAATAATGCCGCCTTAACTTTCACATAGTCAAGCTCCCAAATCTCTTTGATGGTTCCATAGTATACCCTTTTATCAGCTTCATTTACAGTCTGCATTCTATTCGAACAGAGCTGTTCTGATACGAGATCTTCTTATCACGTTCCTCAGTGTAGAACGTGTATCCATTTATGTCATATGCTTGGTACGTCAACACTGTAGGTGATGGCTTTTGTGCCAACCACGTAGCAATGTCATCGATGGGTCCTTGTGCCAAACGATTCTTCAGCCATTCGGCGTACTTCTTAGTGTGCTCCTTCATCTCCACTTCTGATGAAGGCACCATTGGTAAGAAGCTTTGGCGTATCTCCGCCAAGTGTTCTCCGGCATAAGCGATGAGAACTAGGCTGTTAAGCAGTACCGTCAAATGGGCTTTCTCTGCCAATTCTCCGGGTGCAGCCATTTGCGTGCTAGCAAGGACCGGCTTACCTTTCAGCCTTCCCTCGTGGAGAGAGAGGGGCAAACCTATAGGTCTTTGTTTCATGTATTCGGTGCAAAACTCAACCACCTCCTCCGCGGTATAACCTTGTAGGATGCTTGCCTCTGGATGGTTTCGGTTTTGACAAAAGCACTTCAGTATTCCCATGAACCCTCGAAGGGATACATGTTGCGAAGAAACACAGGACCACAATACTTTATCTTGTCGACAAGGTGCACAGTGAGATGGACCATGACATCAAAGAATGACGGTGGGAAAAACATCTCTAGGTTGGACAATATTCTTGCAATATCATCTTGCATATTATCCAACTCTTCAGGATCTACAACTTTCTGCCATAGTTTGTTGAAGAAATCACAGAGGTCAATGAGTGTGTTTCTTATATCTTTGTCCATCAGATTCTTGATGGCCACCGGAAGGATTTGTGTCAACATTACATGGCAATCATGTGACTTCATGTGTCCCAACTTCATTTTACCTGAGCTCACATCCACGAGACTTCTGATGTTTGCGCAGTAGGAAGAGGGTGTCTTAACTCACAACAAATAGGTGAAGAACTGTGTTGCTTCTATTGTACTGAAATTGTAACTCTGGCGAGCTTTGATGAATTTGTCATCATCTTCGGCTTCACTCTTGCGTTGTGATTGATCATCAAGCATATCGAGCCGTGAACCGTCACCATCCTTTCTTTTACCTTTAATCTTGAGCAGAGTACCAAGGATGCTTTCACATATGTTCTTCTCTACGTGCATGACATCGATGCAGTGACGTACACGTAGAATCTCCTAGTAAGGTAATTTCCAGAACACCGATTTCTTCTTAAACACTTGATCCTTCGGTGTTAGTTTCACCGTCAAAGGGTGGTTCTTGCCAAGCACAACATTAATTTTTTTAGCCATGTTGTGGACCACCTCCCTGTCATAGGGTCTTGGGGCCACACCTACCTCTACCGTACCATCAAATTCAGCTTTCATCTTTCGGTATGGGTGATTCATCCGCAAGAACCTACGATGACGCAAATACACTGTTTTGCGTGAGTTGGGAAGTCTTCTGCTAGCTGTCCTATCCATGCATGTGACACACCCTACATCTCCCCTTGTTTTTTGCCCTGATGTGTTGCCTAATGCCGGCATATCTTTAATGGTGTGCACGAGCATCGCATGTAGATCGAAAATCTCCTTTCTGTAAGCATCATAACATTTTACAGCAGGCGCATCTATCCACACTGTCAGCAGTTCTTCTACCAGTAGCTGAAAGTAAATGTCGATATCATTTCCAGGTTGCTTCGGGCCTTGGATAGTCATTGACATCATAATGTATTTTTTCTTCATACACAACCAAGGAGCTAGGTTATATATGCACAGAAGCACCGGCCATGTGCTGTGATTGGTGCTCATATCGCCAAAAGGATTCATCCCATCAGTACACTCCCCGAGCCTTATACTTCTAGGATCCTTGGCAATTTTTCAAAGTTGTTGTCGATTAATTCCCACTGAGACCCATCTTTCGGGTGCCTCATAAACCTATCCGCAATTCGCTCATCATGATGCCACCGCAACCTCTTTGCCTCTCTAGGGTTTGCACACAAACGCCTCAACCTTGGAATTAAAGGCAAGTACCAAACAACCTTGAACGGGATTCCTGTCTTGATCTCGTCGTCCAATTTGTACTTGCCCTTTGCTCTCCTGTGCTTGTATCATGCATGCTTGCATGTGGGACATGCACGAAAATCTTTGTACTCACCACGGTACAATATACAATCATTCACACAAGCGTGTATCTTCTGTACTTCAAGTTCCAATGGGCAAACAATTTTCTTCGCTGCATTCGTGCTTCTGGGGAGCACATTATCTTCCGGAAGAATATCTTTGAAAATACCTAAGATCTCTGTGAAGCCCTTGTTTGATAGACCGTTTGCTGCTTTAAATCTGAGAAGCGCCAGGGTGGCACTCCACCTGGAATATTTCTTTTTGCAACCTGGATACAATTCTTTCTTGGAGTCCGCATCAATAGTTGGCAGATCCTTGTACCCAATCATATCCTTTTCTGGGCCCTCAAAATCTGCAATCATAGCAGCAAAATCTAGCATATCAAGATCGTCGTCATCTGCGTGGACGTCTTGGTTTTCCAGTGGGCGTTTCGACTTTCCGGTGTTCCATTGGTAGCTTGACGCATCTGCCCTGATGTTAGATTCAACATCCATGTGACACTGATCGGGGTTTGGCATCTCGCTGCCCTGGGTATCTTCATCCATGACCTCTTCTTCACCGTGTCTGGTCCAACATGTATATCCATCCATGAATCCCCTAGAGACTAAGTGCATCTGGACATCTGAAACTTCATGTGACTCTGTATTGGCACAATCAGTACATGGACACAGGATGTAATCCGCATCACCAATTCTCCTCTTTGTACTTTCAGCCAAATTCATGAACTCTGTCAGGCCACTGATAGTGCAGTTTTCCGATTCTTCATCCATCGAGATCATTCCATCTGTAGCAGACGAATGGTAATTAAAAACAAACAACAACATTAATACACGGATTAACTGCTGCCCAGAGATGCATGCATAAATCACAAGGTTTTATTTTAATAATTACTGAGGGCGCTCCATGTTGTTATCCAGACGTGCAATGACAAAAATTAATGGCCAGTCAATTTACACGCAGAGTACTACACTTAGGAATTGAATACCTTAATTAAGCCACTCATGAAAAGAATACCTTAATTAATTAGCCGCGCGGCAACCTCCACCCAGCAGACAGACAAGCGCGATGCGGCGGCACGCCGAGACAGCAGGGTCGAGGAGCAAAGCTTAGTGCGGCTGCCGCCTGAAGTTCAGCCTCCACTATCCTGATGACCCACAAGTATAGGGGATCTATCGTAGTCCTTTCGATAAGTAAGAGTGTCGAACCCAACGAGGAGCAGAAGGAAATGACAAGCGGTTTTCAATAAGGTATTCTCTGCAAGCACTCAAATTATCGGTAACAAATAGTTTTGTGATAATGTAATTTGTAACGGGTAACAAGTAACAAAAGTAAATAAGGTGCAGCAAGGTGGCCCAATCCTTTTTGTAGCAAAGGAAAAGCCTGGACAAACTCTTATATAAAGGAAAGCGCTCCCGAGGACACATGGGAATTATCGTCAAGCTAGTTTTCATCACGCTCATATGATTCGCGTTCGTTACTTTGATAATTTGATATGTGGGTGGACCGGTGCTTGGGTGTTTCCCTTCCTTGGACAAGCATCCCACTTATGATTAACCCCTATTGCAAGCTTCTACAAAAGAAGTATTAAGGTAAACCTAACCATAGCATGAAACATGTGGATCCAAATCAGCCCCTTACGAAGCAACGCATAAACTAGGGTTTAAGCTTCTGTCACTCTAGCAACCCATCATCTACTTATTACTTCCAAATGCCTTCCTCTAGGCCCAAACAATGGTGAATGTCATGTAGTCGACATTCACATAACACCACTAGAGGAAAGAAAACATACATCTCATCAAAATATTGAACGAATACCAAATTCACATGACTACTTATAGCAAGACTTCTCCCATGTCCTCAGGAACAAACGTAACTACTCACAAATCATTCATGTTCATAATCAGAGGGGTATTAATATGCATAAAGGATCTGAACATATGATCTTCCACCAAATAAACCAACTAGCATCAACTACAAGGAATAATCAACACTACTAGCAACCCACAGGTACCAATCTGAGGTTTTGAGACAAAGATTGGATACAAGAGATGAACTAGGGTTTGAGAGGAGATGGTGCTGGTGAAGATGTTGATGGAGATAGACCCCCTCCCAATGAGAGGATCGATGGTGATGATTCCTCCTCCTAGAGGGATGTTTCCCCGGCAGAACAGCTCTACCGGAGCCCTAGATTGGTTCCGCCAAGGTTCCGCCTCGTGGCGGCGGTGTTTCGTCCCGAAAGCTTCCTCCTTATTTTTTCTTGGACGAAAGACTTCATATAGCAGAAGATGGGCATCGGAGGCCTGCTAGGGGGCCCACGAGATAGGGGGGCGCGCCCAGGGGGTAGGGCGCGCCCCCCACCCTGGTGGCCAGGGTGTGGGCCCCTCTGGTTGATTCTTTCGCCAGTATTTTTTATTAATTCCAAAACGTGCCTACGTGAAGTTTCAGGACTTTTGGAGTTGTGCAGAATAGGTCTCTAATATTTGCTCCTTTTCCAGCCCAGAATTCCAGCTGCCGGCATTCTCCCTCTTGATGTAAACCTTGTAAAATAAGAGAGAATATGCATAAGTATTGTGACATAATGTGTAATAATAGCCCATAATGCAATAAATATCTATATAAAAGCATGATGCAAAATGGACGTATCATATCCCGCCATCGACCGTGATGGATGTGCTTGAATCACGCCGTCGTCGACCTCGATGGTTGAGCTCCTCCTATCTCCCACCACAGACCGAGGATTGACCTCCTATGACGCTGCCATCGCCCACCAACCGAGGATTGACCTCTTCTCTGGTAGCCGCTGCCTAGGCCGCCGCCGCCATCTCTATATGCAGAGCGGCTGTTTTTTTTACGGATATCCGCGCAGCGGCTGTTTACACGGATCTCACCATAACTCAATTATATAGATAGGGTAGTACATCACATACGGTTATGTAACGGCAACCATGTCTAACCTACGTTCTCTTCTCACACGGTTTGGTGCGGAAATCGCGTGTGATGTTGTAATACCCAACACAAACAACATGTACAAACAGTGTGCCGTATACAACATATATATAATGCCATTAGTAGTTCCCGACCGTTAGCTTATCTCCACAGCTTCCCCATTTCCCCCAAATCCCTACATAGCCTCCAAATTCCCTTGCGTGGCGCTGGCATTTGGGGAATGCGGACGAGTGGTGCTGATGGTTTCGGTGCGGCTGCTCCTGCTTGTATCGCCGTCGAGCACTTGCCTAAGGTCATCAGAAGGCAGGTGTACTATGGATCTGAATCGTCCTGTCAGGTTCCAATCTATCCCGATCTTTTTAGCATGTCCAAAGTATAGACCCTTGCTGAATCTGTCCTGAATGACCCCCCCCCAGGAAAGCGATCTGCCGCCAGATCCCGAGCTTGACTGCAGACTCCCGCAACACGAGTTCGACTCCGAGTTTTGCGCCACCGAGAAGTACCAAAAGCTGAGTTGTGTGCACGGGCACACTCCCGCTCGACGTGTATGCACGGAGGGATTCGACATTGGCAGGCGGTTTCTCAGTTGCCCCTTACAGGTTAGTGCTAATTAAGTTCATCATTTTACTTCAATTAATGCCACCGCTCATCCAGAATACTATTTAACATTGGCAAGGATATGGGGCTTGTGCCTTTGTTAACTGGCTGGATGAAGAATGGCATGGCAGGGCTCGGAGTGTTATCACCAAGCTCGCAGAAGATAACGTAAAGCTGAAGAAGAAACTGGCTGATCTGGAATGTACAATCAGTACGATGAAGCAAGAAAGAATCAATCACAGGCAACAGATGAAAGCAAGAGACAAGAAGGAACTAGCATGTGTAGTTGTGGTTGTCGCATTAGCCATGTTCTATGCGCTATTTGCCATGATGATTAGGGGTTTTGTTTGACAGTATTGCTAAAGCACATCTAGATGTGCTCTAAGTAATGCACATCTAGGTCCTATGCCATTGATGTTACGCGAAGATTCGTGCAGATATTTTTCTTTGTCTTTTTTCTTTTTCTTTTCCTCTCTAGTTTGATTATTACTGGCTTTATCAATAAGAAGAGCTCAATGTATTGCTTGCAAACTGTCCTACTCCGTTTGTACCGGTATCGGTGCATAATCGCAAAACTCGTTCCTTGTTTTTGTCCTGAAAAAGGAAACCAGCCAATAGGAGGCGCAACCCGGGGAATTTGGAGCGACTGGGTACAAATAATTGCGGTTGATTATATCAGCGGTTAGATAATACGTCAACCCCCGCTTCAATCCCCGCTTCAATTGGCAGTTCCTCTTCTCTGCATACCCTACTTAAGTGTCCACCATCTTCATCGTCCCCGGCAGGCCGCGCTACACACCGGCACACACTCTGCAGCCATGTCGAGCGATAGCGAGGATGACAGTTCGGCTAGCAGTCTGACGCCAGATGATAGGTCAACGTCGGAATCATCCCACTCGTCTTCCATGAGTCCAGCGTCGAGCCCAGACCTCGATTATATCCGGTTCATGGAAGGGACGCCGCCTCCGGAGTTGTCAGACGACAACCAGATGGACGAGGAGCCGTCGGAGGACGAAGAAGAGGACAGCGATGATGATGAGGAGGAATGGTCGAACGAGGAGGAGGAGGACGACGACAGCAACGACGATGATGACGGCGGCAGCGATGAAAAGCTAACGGTCAGCGGCAAGAAGCGCCCTCGCCAAGACGATGTCGTGGGGCCATCCAACAAGAACAACAACAAGAAGAAGGACTAAATTAAGCAGACTGTATATATCTCTGTTTGTCAATCTCATCGCAGACGGTTAGTAATATGTATTCGACAGAGATCTTCTACATTATCGCCAACAGGTTGGTTTGTTGAACTGTGTGCCCTGACGAGCACACAATTCACAAAAAAGACCGTATGGGCTGTCTATAATGATCGCACACAATTCTGATTACCGACCCGTTTGCAGGGTATCACACACATCTTGTTACGCCGAATCGTTTGTGTTCACCTCACTCATTGCAAACAGTTCATCGGAGTGAAGTGTATGCCGTATATCGCACACACCTTGATCTGGCTGCCCGTTTCTGTTGTTCTGTCTCATCGCAAACAGTTCGTATAGATCAACCATATGCCCCTCAATGCACACGCAACTATAATCTGAATCGTGTTTGATGTATCATTCATCGCAAACATTTTGCATCATTTCTGACGGTTTTCATACAACACCATTTGCGATTATTGCATTGCACAAGTTTCTCGAAGGGTCTCTGATCGTAGTGTCGCGTTAGCAGCATCCTGCAGTAGTGAATCCTGGATTTTCCTTGAGAATCACTTCGATATTACAAGTAATGATTAATGAATGCAAGAAATTGCGAAATCCCTTTGTTAAATGTTTTTCCACAGGAAATGGACCAAAAGAAGAAAGAAAATCATCATATACGTGGAAATACCAAGTTTAGGAACCAAGCCATGTCAACTGGGGGCACACCAAGGGCAACAGAGTGATCCGCGATGTATGGTACAACCGTGGTCACTTGTAGCACCCATCGTTCTAGTCACCATGAGCACCATGGCATCCATCTGATCAGACGTTATAAAGGGGGCCATGCCTAATTCACGATGGAGGAGAGTGTAGAGGAACATCAGAGAACTAGATGCCATTCATAACCTTGTCGTTGCCATTTCCCATCCCATCTCCATCATCACCATAGTCATTCTCCCCCGAGTTAGCCATACTTGTAATCGGTGCATCGCAATCGGAAACACGGTAAGACTATTAATCAATCAATCATCTTTATGTCATCTACAATGTTTTCTCCACGCAATCCGACCGCGATGTGCGAGTAACCTTAAGGCAATGGCTTAAGGCATGGCCTTGCAACCCTATGTATTTGTGCATGAGATCGTTCAATGACTTTGCTTAATTGACGTTATTTGTATGTGTGATTCACAATAGTGTTGTCTTTTGTCTTCTTCTCATTCCAAGGCCTCGCGGGTATCTGGGATCTTGGAGATTGATCGATGAGGAGGTACGAAGTGAGGATGCGTGGAACGGTATTCTGAAAACCGGTGACACAAATTAGTACAGTAGCGGGAATCAATTCCTTGGGGATATATGAGGTGTAATCATTAAACACTAGTGCTTTGCCTGACAAAAACCTTAATAGCCGAGCTAGCCCTACGTGACGGTAAGGGCCAGCGGTTGGACAACTGACTCTTGATGCAGGTCATGAACCGATTGCGACGTACTTTGGACACATTCACCACTTCATCATGTTGTCACCACATCGTAACGGGTGTCGACGAGAACTATGTTGTAATCAAGACGAGATCCCACGCACAAGTACAAGATTGTAAGTATAAGTCATCATGCCCATACCTATTTCCATATCAATGTTTACACCAAAAGGTTCATTTAAAAAGGCCTGAAAAACTTGGACATTTTGTGAGAAAAATAACTTGCTTGAATCTTTGTCATAGGCACATCCTCCCGTGGGTTAGATACCCAGATCCACTCCCTGGGAAAAGATAAGGGACTATTTGCAATCCAAAACTAGATCACAAAAGCTTATCAGGTGCCTTCTTCTTCTTCTTCGTCACCGCCTTGCTATGTGCCTTCATCGCCTCCGTCGGCTTCTTCGCCTTCTTGCCACCGGTCGGAGCAGCCATAGGGAGATTGGGCGTCGTCGAGGCCACTAGGTCCTTGCAGCTGGCCTTCATTGACGGCATGATGATCTGCAGCTAGTTCTTCGTCCCCAACCTCTTCGTGCTTTCGAAAGTGCTTGCTTGATGACGGGCATCCCAGTAGGATGTCTTACCCTCCCTCGACTCTGATCTCAGGAGGGCGCTTGGGCTTTTCTTATTCCTAGGTGTTAGTTTTTGAAATGTGTATCGTGGTCCTAGTATCAGGCTAGGCCTTGGCGCGGCCGGCAGCATGTAGGTCAATTCCGACAATGTCGAACCAGCGGGGTAGTGGAGTTGCCTTCGGGTTCCATCGTAGCCAGAATCGAGGTTTGTGGTGGCGACGACGGCGAGGTTCTGTGGCGGTGGCGGGAAGAGATAGCGCCTCGGGCGAGTGGGGAGCAGTCGACATTATCCTAAGAAGTGGCGTTGGTTGAGTAAAAGTGAGAGAGTTGGGTTGCCTTCTGAGGATAAGTTGTGCTCCTCTAAACATTTGGAGGATCAGCTAGATGTTGTAACTCCTTATTTTGAGGAGTTAAAGGTTTTTAAGGAATTGGCTAGAGATGCTATCACTTTCTTCACACACACACACACACACACACACACACACACAATAGCTATATGTAAGTTGACTAAATTTGTAATTTCGATAAGTTGATTTTGCGGGAGAAGAAACAGTTGGAGAAAAACAAAAGCTAAAGACAACAGTTCAATCTTAATCTAATGACCCGGAAAACCGACTTAGCCAAAATAAGTTTTTCAGGCGGCTGGTGCCTACATATCCGTACCCCCAATAGGCAGTTGGTGGTCCGTGACGAACTAGCGATTTGTACATGTTTTATTTATAAAGAGTGAATTTTATTGACTCAAAAAGCATCATTCAAGGGGATACAAAACTAAATACCGTACATCCTTTTGCATAATTAGAATGTGTCAGACGTGGGGTTCTGGCAAAACCCTTAAGGTTCGAACTCTGGGTTGCGCACGAAGTTCTTTCCCCCTACCGATCCACGCCCTAGCTCGCTAAGATCTCGCAGACAAACTCGACGAACTCACAACGCAGAAGACACGAGATTTATACTGGTTCAGGCCACCGTTGTGGTGTAATACCCTACTTCAGTGTGTGGTGGTGGATTGCCTCTTGGGCTGATGATGAGCAGTACAAGGGGAAGAACAGCCTCCTGAGGTTGAGGCGTTCTTGTGCTTGTCTAACTTGTGTGGAGAGGACTCGATCCGATGAGATCTCGTCTCCCCCTACTGTGGTGGCTAGTTCTACTTATATAGGCCCTGGTCCTCTCCCCAAATATTGGGCGGGAAGGGAGCCAACAACGGCGGGCAAATTGAAAGGGGACAGCTAGTACAAGCTATCCTGACAAAAGTGGTCTTCGCCTGCAAAAGGCTATGGTGATGACGCCGTCTTGGGCTCCATGGTGACCTCCGTCTTGCCGTCCTGCTGGTCTTGGTCTTGTTGCACCGATATGGAAACCTTTACCTGATGCCTCGGTACTCCGCGCCTGCGCCTGCCTCCTTAGCACCGAAGAGGAAACAAGGACGCTGCGCGCGCTGGCGCCCGCCCGGCGCCCGTCTGGTCTTGATCGTCATGGCTCACGTCATGAGCGCCTCGCGAGGTTTGCCCCGCCTTGATATCTCTGCCCCTCGCGAGCCTGCCCTGCTAGGCCGCTCCGGAGGAGGTCTTGCGTCGTCCGCCTCGCGAGGCTTGGCCCCTCGCGAAGGTCTTGAATGCCTTGTTGATGAAGATGGGTTGTACGTCCTGCTAGCATAGCCACGCCGTGGGCTGCAGGCAAGCAAGTCTGGGGACCCCTGTTCCCAGAATGCCGACAGTAGCCCCCGGGCCCAAGGCGCGCTCGGGCTTGGCTTCGAGGCAAAGCCAAAGGTCAAGCGTGGAGCGCCGTGGGCCCCAAAAGCCTGCGGCCTTGGTCGACGCGTGGCGGTTGATTGGACGTGGGTGTCTCCGCTTCCCCACATTACCTCGGCAACTGCTCGATTTGACAAGTCCCTGCGACATGCAAGGAAAACCATCATTACCTGCAATCGTGGGAGGCGCTGGTTGGCCTTCTTCCCTTATAAATGGGGAGGGGGCGGAGCCCCCGTCGCCCATCTCTGCCTTGCTCGCTTTCTTCTTCCTCCTCGCTCCATTGCTAGCAGCGCCACCAATGGCGCCACGAAGGAAGTTCTCTGCCGCCGAGAAGGGGAAAGCCCCTCGTGAGGGACCCGGCTCCCCGGCGCCCAAGCGCGGACGCGGCCGTCCGCACAAGCACGTCACGACCCCCGACGCGGCCCACCGTCGTGGCGGTGCCGCGGCACACGGAGGGGGTCGTCCCAGCCATGGTGGTCCAATTGACGAGGGGAGGCGTGCCATGGTGGCGCGGCCTCCCCGTCCGCTCTTCCATTCGGCGGAAGTGTCGCCGGAGTTCGTCGTCTGGTCGGAGAACCCGGCCGGCAACTGGCTCCAGCTTCCGCGTTTCTTCGTCGGCGAACTGCCGGCCTCTGGTCCAGGTGGGCTCTGGTTGCAGGCGGATGGTTCGCGGTCGTGACTTTCGCCGCGGGCAACATAGCCCTGGCCCGCGGCTGGCAGACGTTCGCCCGCGCGCGCGGCCTGGGCAGGCGGTGCACCCTCCACTTCAAGTTTGATGGCGACGCGACCCTCTACGTGAGGGTGTTCGGGGAAGACGGTCGCCGTGTCGGGTGCTGCCCCGAGGCGAACGACGGCGAGGAGGTGCTCGGCCTTGACGACGGTCGTGACGAGGATGAGGGCGAGCCCGCCCCCAGTGGTGACCGTGTCTCGTCCAGCTACGGCGGCTCTTCCTCCGACAACAGCTCCAGCAGTGGTTGCTATGACCAGCCGCCGCGCTGCCGCGCCCGCTTTGATGGCGGTAGCGGGTCGTCTCATCGCCGCGCCTCCGTGAAGCGCGAGGAGGGGTCTGGCTAGGCTCGGGATGTCGCTAGGGGCCTGCCTCCGTGGATCGCTGCAACGCTGCTTTTGTTTTGCTCTTTTTCCTGCATCAAAAAATGAAACCAGTATGGGCCCATGGGGCGTGTACCGAACTATGGTTCCTTGGTTATTGCACTATGCGTGTTGTTCCCGTGTCGTGTTGTTATTTTGCACAAAGATAACTTAACCTGGTATATTCGGGACGCCCTCTTCCTCACGAGGTGTTTGTTTCCTCGTGTCCATCTTGCCTTGGTGGCCTGCGTTCGCTCAGGAACTGCAAAAATTCGTTAGGAAGTGCGCTAAAAGATTTGCCGTTCACCCAAGCCTTGACCTGGCGCTTTGTATCGCGGTACCTGAGGGGCACGGACTAGGAGAGATGCGCCAGTTCTTGGGCTCGAACGAGGGTGGCTCGTGAGAAGGTAGAGAGGAGAAAAATGCTCGCGAGGGCACCTGCCTAGCCCCCTCGCGAGGTATGCGAGAGAGAGAACACGAGCGAACCAGAGCCAGCAAATGCGGTAAGAGGCGAGGGAATCGAATCAGCAAGGAACACCAAAGGCAAACTTCGATTAAGGAAAAGCGAGCCAACTACGGAAAGCAAATGAAAAGCCGCGCCCGGCACCTAATCTAGTCTTCAAGTCTTCTCACCAGCGTGGAGCTAAGTGCTGCCACTAGGCGTGGGAGGGAGCCCGAGGGCCTGAGGCCGGCACCCCTGAGACTCCGGGGTGTGTACAGCCCCACTCATTATTACGTGAGAGTGTCACGGGCGGTGATTCTTCACAGGCGCCGGGCCTTCTTCACAGGCGCCGGGCCTTCTTCACAGGCTCCGGGCCTTTCTTCATGGGTAGAACTTCCGGAGGTGCTGGATGTTCCAGGCGTTCTGGATAGGTATCCCGTCCTGTGTCTCTAGGCGCACGGCGCCAGGCCTGGAGATGTGGACGACCTTGAACGGGCCCTCCCACATGGGTGAAAGCTTATGCAGCCCTTCCCTGGAGAGGACCCGCCTCAGGACGAGGTCACCCGTCTCGAGTGTCCTGGAGCGGATGTTGCGGCAATGGTATCGCCGCAGCGCTTGCTGGTACCTTGCCGCCCTCAGTGCAGCTTCACGGCGACGTTCCTCCCCCAGCACGAGATCCATCCCCCGTGTGGCGTCCTGCTGCGTTTCGTCGAACGCCAGGACTCGTGCGGAGCGATGCTTGACCTCGTGAGGAAGGACTGCTTCAGCTCCGTAGACAAGGAAGAATGGGGTCTCACCCGTTGGCTTGGTGGCAGTGGTGCGGATGGACCACAGCACGGACTGAAGCTCGTCGTGTCAGCCCCTGCCACAGGCCTCGAGCTTCTTCTTGAAGGTCCTGGTCTTGAGGCCCCTCAGGACCTCCGCGTTGGCGCGTTCGGCTTGACCATTGCTCCTGGGGTGCGCCACCGAAGCGTAGCAAATCTGCGTTCCAAGGTTAGCATAGTAGGTTTTGAAGAGGTTACTAGTGAACTGCGAATCGTTATCGGTGATGATGCGGTTGGGGACTCCGAAACGGCTCACATGCCCCTGATGAACTTGACCACGGATCCAGCCGGGATGGTGCGAATAGCTTCCTCTTCCGCCCACTTGGTGAATCTGTCAATGGCGACGTAGAGGTAGCGGTAGCCCCCTGGTGCCCGAGGGAAAAGGCACAAGATATCCAGCCCCCAGACTGCGAATGGCCACGTGAGGGGTATGGTCTGGAGGCCCTGAGCTGGCTAATGTATCTGCTTGGCGTGGAACTGGCAAGCTTCGCAGGACTTCACCAACTCGGCCGCGTCGTTGAGCGCCGTGGGCCGGTAAAATCCACTGCGGAACACCTTGCCGACGAGAGTCCGTGACGACGAGTGGTGTCCGCAGTCCCCTCCGTGTATGTCAACCAGCAACTCCTTTCCTTGGTCACTGGAAATGCAGCGTAGCGAAACATCGTTCGGTCGCTTCCCGTACAACTCACCATCCTGGATACAGTATGCCGTGGCTTGCTGGGCCACGCGCTCTGCGTCCCCTTCCTTCTTCGGCAGCGTTCCTTGCATCAAGTACTCCTTGAATTCCTTGGTCCAGCATTCCTCCTGGGGCTCGAGCGCCAAGAGCAGGCGAGCTCCTGAGGTCGGGCCACATGCTGGGGCTCCTGTGGCAGGCGGTTGTGGGAGCTCCTCCCGAGGCTGAACCACGCTTGAAAGTGCTGGCGTCACCGACGGCTTGAAGAGCCGCTCCTCGAAGACACCAGGCTCCTGAGGCTGCCGCTTGGATGCCCTTTTGGCGTTGTCATCGGCTTCCTTGTTGGTGCCCCGGGGCACATGCTGCACCTCTAGCTGTTGGGGATACACATAATAGGTAGGCCCACGAAGGGTCGAAATATCATGAAGCATGGGGTCCACACAACATGTGGGTCCAGGTAAATTTCATAGACATATTATCCACTCGGACAAGCAGCATACTATCCACTCGACCAAGCAGCATACCATCCACTCGGATGACAGTTCACCACTCGACCGTATGACTCACTCGGATATATGAAGACCAGCAGGCAGCAAAGCAGTCGGCATCATTCTCATAGTGAGGGCTTGATAGTGGGCTGGCATTATGGCATTCATGCCCCACTTTGTAACATAGGAGGTGAGGGGGTGGCGCACTCTATATAAGCCACCCTCACCACTAGACTAGGGGGGCTTTTTCTTCCATCTCTCTCTCTTTTTCACCATTAGTCTCAGGACTACGAGGATCCGTTCTCCTCTCATTGTAATCTCCGGATACATACTAAGATAAAACAAAGCCTCTCCGGAGCACGAGACGTAGGGTTGTTATCTCCACCGTGAGAGGCCCGAACTCGCTAAAACCATCGTGTCACCCATATGCATCTCGATAGATCATGCTCCTTTATCGTACCCCTCTCTTATTGTCGAAATCGTTACCACGACAGTTGACGCCCACCGTGGGGCATGGCGTCTGTCGAGCCATGATGCAGATGATTTTTTATTCAATCACCGGCAATAGACTAATTTCATCAAGAAACCCAAGCTTTCTTGGGATGATCTCCCGAGATCAAACAATCATCACTACAAATTGACATTGGAATCCCGGCCATCACACGATCTATAGGAGGACAACTCCTCGTCATACGAAAGAATCAGGGAGTTGCTCATCTCATCTTGTCTCCTTTCAATTAACAATTGATCTAACGATTGTTTGTTCTTCTTCCATGTACACGAGCTCATACAATTGATCTAACGATTGTTTGTTCTCCTTTGAACCGATTGGTGGATCGGCTCGAGGATGATGAAGCGCCGCTGTCCGCCCGTCGTCATCTTCGGCCTCATCTACGAACGCCGTCGCTGAGCATTGACACACGCACAGCTGCTAACGCTTGGCCTGGTTCCTCGACCGACGAAGCACGACGACCGGCGGTCGACCCGGCTCCTCGGGGACAAGACCCGGCTACCGGCACTCGGCCCAACTCTGCAGGCATTGAAAAGCAGCTCCGGCTCCCCCAAGCAGTGAAACGCGGCCACCAGTGCCCGCGTCGATCTCGCCCTTGGCAGCGTCCGCCCGCGTCTCCGGCGCCTAGACCGCGTCCAGCCGCTCGTCGACCTCGTCGCCACCTCTCTGCTGCCGTCGGGTTCCGACCAGACCGGCTGTTTTTGCCGCAGCGGGGCTCTCCTCCGGCATCCGTACCAGGTCATAATCTTTCTCTCCTCCTCTAATTAATAGTCATCCATACGCATACATGCATGCATAGATTTTTTTTTCCCTCGATCCGCTCGGCTGCAAGCTCACTGGATCGGTTCGGCACCCGTGCCATTAACTGCGTATATAACTCCGGCCAGCGCTGAAGCATCCATGCATGCGTACTAGTATTTTCCTCAATCCTCTCTGTTGCATGTTCACTGGATCGGTTAGGCTTCCATGCCATTAACTGCGCACATAACGCAGCAACCGATGCATCCATGCTGTAACTGCAGCCAGTGCTGAATGGGAGCTTAATTTGTGGCATGCAAAACCGAAGCGTGCAGTCCGGTGCAGCCGTAATTGCATGCTGGTAATACCATTTGCTGTTACCAATCTTCAAAAGCGCACATAATTAGCATTAATTTGTTGCCTTAATGTCCGAGTAAAGGATTCAGTCGGAAGGAGCTGGTCATGCCTCCACATGCGGCACATCTGTCCGGCGGAGCCGCCACGGTCAGGTTCATCATGCCTGCCAGCGCTGCCAAGTCCGTCGACGTGATGCACCACGCCCAGTGCGCCATCGAAGACCGCGATATCTGCAAGATCAACATCCCGAGCTGCTCTACGGCGCCGGCCGACGGTCCCGTTCACGTCAAGGCGTCAAGTCCATCGCCTACCAGGTTTACTCGGAAAATAATTGCATTCGGCACGCTCGACTCGGCATCCGTGCACAGCGGCTCTTCCCTCCAAACAGCTGCTCGACGAAGACACGGGCCCAACACGGTGCTCGCACACGACGGCTGCTCCCCTGGGCAACAGCTACCCAGCAGCAGCACCCTCGGCGGCGGATACAGACCCGA
This sequence comes from Triticum aestivum, assembly GCF_018294505.1. Taxonomy (NCBI): domain Eukaryota; kingdom Viridiplantae; phylum Streptophyta; class Magnoliopsida; order Poales; family Poaceae; genus Triticum; species Triticum aestivum. The sequence continues at coordinate 311,943,962 of NC_057808.1, read as the reverse complement.
CGCAACTGGAGCACGGGTGCACATTCCCTCCTGCATCATCCACTCGGCAACAACTCCCTCCAGTCAGTATGGACACTCGGATGGGACTAGCTCACTCGGACCCAACCCAATCAAGCACTCGGCCGCCCGTGCGCCATCACTCGACTGGGCACGTCCTCAGCACTCGACTGCCCTGCACGCGGTCACAAAGCTGCTCACGTCATCATCAACTACTCCGACTCGGACGCCCCATACGTCGTCACTCCGCGGGATGCCTCTACTTCATTCGAAGGTCCCGCGCCTGGTCACTACGCGGGACACGTCTACTTCACTGGGACGCCCCGCGCGTCGCCACTCCGCACGGGACACGTCTACTTCAATAAAACGTCCCGCGCGTCGCCACTCCACGGGACGCCTCTACTTCACTCGGAGACCACGCTCATCGTCACTTCGTGGGACGCATCTATTTCACTCGGAGGCCCGCGCATCGTCACTCCGCGGGACACGTCTACTTCACTGGGACGCCCCGCGCGCCGCCACTCCGCGCGGGACACGTCTGCTTCACTCGAACGCCCCGCGCGTCGCCATCGGTTGGACACCTCATCACCACCCGGCCGCCCCACGCGTCGCCATCGGTTGGTCACCTCATCACCACTCGGCCGCCTCGCGCGTCGCCATCGGTTGGTCACCTTATCACCACTCGGCCACCCCGCGCATCGCCATCGGTTGGTCACCTCATAACCACTCGGCCGCCCCACGCGTCGCCATCGGTTGGTCCCCCGCGCGTCGCCATCGGTTGGTCACCTCATCACCACTCGGCCGCCCCGCGCGTCGCCATCGGTTGGTCACCTCATAACCACTCGGCCGCCCCGCGCGCCGCCATCGGTTGGTCACCTCATAACCACTCGGCCGCCCGCGCGTCGCCGTCGGTTGGTCAAATCATCACCACTCGGCCGCCCCACTCGTCGCCACTTGGTTGGTCACCTCATCACCACTCGGCTGCCCAGCGCGTCGCCACTTGGTTGGTCACCTCATAACCACTCGGCCGCCCAGCGCGTCGCCACTTGGTTGGTCACCTCATCACCACTCGGCCGCCCAGCGCGTCGCCACTTGGTTGGTCACCTCATCACCACTCGGCCGCCCCGCGCGTCGCCACTCGGTTGGTCACCTCATCACCACTCGGCCGCCCCGCGCGTCGCCACTCGGTTGGTCACCTCATCACCACTCGGCCGCCCCGCGCGTCGCCACTCCGTTGGTCACCTCATCACCACTCGGCCGCCCCGCACGTCGCCATCGGTTGGTCACCTCATCACCACTCGGCCGCCCCGCGCGTCGCCATCGGTTGGTCACCTCATAACCACTCGGCCGCCCCGCGGATCATCATCGGTTGGTCACCTCATCACCACTCGGCCGCCCGGCGCGTCGCCATCGGTTGGTGACCTCATCACACTCGGCCACCCCGCGCGTCGCCATCGGTTGGTCACCTCATACCACTCGGCCGCCCAGCACGTCGCCACTTGGTTGGTCACCTCATAACCACTTGGCCGCCCCACGCATCGCCACTTGGTTGGTCACCTCATAACCACTCGGCCGCCCCGCGCGTCGCCATCGGTTGGTCACCTCATAACCACTCGGCCGCCCCGCGCGTCGCCATCGGTTGGTCACCTCATAACCACTCGGCCGCCCAGCGCGTCGCCACTTGGTTGGTCACCTCATCACCACTCGGTCGCCCCGCGCGTCGCCACTTGGTTGGTCACCTCATCACCACTCGGCCGCCCCGCGCGTCGCCACTCGGTTGGTCACCTCATCACCACTCGGCCACCCCGCGCGTCGCCATCGGTTGGTCACCTCATCACCACTCGGCCGCCCCGCGCGTCTCCACCGGTTGGTCACCTCATAACCAATCGGCCGCCCCGCGCTCTCTGTCGGTTGGTCATCTCATAACCACGCGGCCGCCCCGCGCGTCGCCATCGGTTGGTCACCTCATCACCACTCGGCCGCCCCGCGCGTCGCCATCGATTGGTCACCTCATCACCACCCGGCCGCCCCGCGCGTCGCCATCGGTTGGTCACCTCATCACCACGCGGCCGCCCCGCGCGTCGCCTTCGGCTGGTCACCTCATCACCACTCGGCCGCCCCGCGCGTCGCGGTCACCTCATCACCACCCGGCCGCCCCGCGCGTCGCCATCGGTTGGTCACCTCATCACCACTCGCCCGCCCCGCGCGTCGCCATCGGTTGGTCACCTCATCACCACTCGGCCGCCCCGCGCGTCGCCATTTGGTTGGTCACCTCATGACCACTCGGACGCCCCGCGCATCGCCACTCGGTTGGTCGCCTCATCACCACTCGGCCACTCGCGCGCCTTTAGACAGCTAAGTCATTTTACATTCTGTTATTTCCGTCTTCCCGAGTATCCCGTAATTCACACATCATGTTCACTCCGAGGCCACGCCACCGAGTGTACCTCTACGCTCGGCTGCTTATTTTCACATACTTGCTTAGTACTGGTTATGTGACTCACGAGTCCAGCTTCCATTTTTTCGCATACATCATTCACGAACACCATGTGTCGTTCTTCATTTCGAGTTTGCATTGGTCCTCCGGGGCTGCAACTCAGTCGAAACGCTACACTTCCATTTTACTTGAGCCAGTATTCCAATGAGTTCAGTCGGATCCGTCGCTTCGACAAGTTCGAACGAATCCTTCGCTCTTTCAGACTCTTGCTGGTTAACCAGCAAGCCCCTTGCACTCCCAGCGGGTGTCTATGGGTGTTATTCACACAAATCATTTCAGCACACATCAAATTTCCTCAATAAATTATTTCGTTGGCTTGTGCCATTTTTTACACAAGTTGCGTGATCACTCGACGGCTCTATGCGCCAACTTCATCGCTGCTCGGACTCGGTCACCGTACCGGTCCTAGCGCACCACGACACCGACCTTGTCGCTCTGTTGACTTCAAACACATCCAGCCAACCCCTCTGTGAAATCCTCTTCATTGTATCAATGATATAGACCTCGTCAGGCATGAGACAGATAAGTCCCTTTTGTAATTAAATTTCACACTTCACTCTTTTGTGAGTTTGCCTCTTTCGAGCATCACTTGGAAGCTTCTCCTCATCTTTACCCGAGCCCGACTCGATGAATTGCAAATCATCCATTCAAAACTATATTTCTCGTATTCCGACATGTCCGTTGTCGAAGCCTATAGTACGCTCGGGGGCTACGCCGCACTCGGGGGCTGGATCTCGTTTGGAATGACACTCTCCTGAGTAGTCGAGTACTTCATCACCTGTCAGATCCTTCACTTCAACAAGTGCATTCGATCCGCCACTTTGACAAGTTTTATAATCACCCAGACGCTCTTCACGCCATGTTCATTCCTACTCAGACTTAGTTGTCACGCCGGTCTTATTGTGTCGCAACCACACTACACCGACCTCGTCGCTACATTAGCTTCGAAAGCATCTGGCTAACTCCTTCGAAGACCATCTCAGCCACTTGGCTGGACACACAATCTATCACTCGACCACCCCGCGCATCAGCACTTGGCTGGACACGTAGTCCTTCACTCGGCCATCTCGCGCATCCTCACTCGGCCGTCCCGCACCGCGCCACTCGGTTGTACACAGCATCGCCCCTCGGCCGCCTCGCGCGTCACCATCAGTTGGACATGTCTTTACCTCTACACCCCCAACACGGGAACGACTAAGTTACTCATATGATCAAACCTCATATCACACTCTATAGCAAGCTTACCTCTTTCGAGCATCACTCGGGGGCTACGCACAGCCATTGGCCATGCCGCCCTCAGGGGTTACGCCCATTCAATCAACCCATTGATCACATCAGGAATATCTTTTCGACCATACATGCTCGGTCTGCCGAAAATCTATAAGGGTAGTACTGTCCACTCGGACGATCGCCCAAATCATTACCTAAAGTCATCTTCAGGACTGCAAAAGGGTGAAAACAACGCTCCTCTACGGATACACTTGGCCCTATCCTAGGTTCCAAGGCGCCAGTTTCACAAACTTGGACTCAGAGATAGCATGTGCTGGTTTTCCCTCGGGATAATGAGTGGCCTCTCTCTGGAGAGTCAGCCCACACGCTAGCCTCGTCACTCGGGTTTCATGGCACGTCCATGTCAGACCACTAGTCTATCTCCTCCGGGTGACATACAAGTGCCACCAAGTTTTTCCTTGCGGTCAGCATACCCCGATCAGTCGGGAAGCACGTCCACTTGGACAAATACCCCTTTCATGCAAAAGGGTAAAAATGAAGCTCCTCTACGGATACAATGTACTCTTACAAATACCCCTTTCACGCAAAATCTAACGGTCAATATAAGAAGTACTACTGGAACGATTACTCCCTGGAGTGGCCAGCTTTTTTCTACAGTCGGCAGTTTCAAGGCCGAATTCATTCATCGTGCCGAGTGCACAAAGATCACTTGATTGATCCAGTTCCAGATTGAATTCATTTATAGTGCCAAGTGCACGAAGATCAGTCCAACTGACTCAGCTCCAAGCTGAGCTTATTTACCATGCCAAGCGCTTGAAGATCCATCCGATTGATTCAATTCCAGACAAAGATATTTACCGTGCCAACTGCATGGAGGTTTACCGGGAGACTTAAACCCTCTGCAGACTCATCTAGTCCGACAAAGGCTCGGCGACTACACCCAGTGGGTGCACTCAGCGTGCCCCCACTGGAAGAGAACTCAGAAAGAAACATTTTGCTCGACGCAAACCCAGCTCCAGATCACTCGACCATTGAGTCGGAGAAGAACAAGTCCAATCAGTACCAGCTAAGAAGATTTTCTCTCTTAGACCCCCGCCGACTGCCCGCAGTCGACGGCGGTCTCGGGGACTACACCCAGTGGGTGCACTTAGCGTGCCCCCACTGGAGTAATCTCCACTCAGTATGGTTTGACCAGTCCGAGTGACGAACAACAAACAAACAAGTTCTAAAGAATCCCGTCGACTACCCAAAAAAATTCCTATAAGGTGAGTTTAACGCTCCTCCGTGGACCTGTTTTGAGCCTTCTTCTAGGACTCAAAGCGTGAAACTCACAAGTGTGGATCTAAAACCGACTCGTATTGATGTTCCTCCAGGATAAGAATGGCATCTCTCTGAGAGAGCAGTCCATGTGTCAATCCTGTTGCACAGATTTAATGACACACCCATACTCATATCACGAGTTAACCTCTTCTGAGAGATGAACGAATGTCACCAAGTTGCTCCTCACAGGCACTTACCCCGATCAGTCGGGAAGCGCGGTGCCGGAATCCATTGAGATTTTGTTCAAACCTTGGTTGTCTGAAAGCACGACGACATGTACCGAGTATTTCTGTAATCACTTGGACCAAATTGTGTCTTGCACAAATTCGTTCTGCAAAATCGCAATCGATTCGGGGGCTAATGTTGGGGATACACATAACAGGTAGGCCCACGAAGGGTTGAAATGTCATGAAGCATGGGGTCCACACAACATGTGGGTCTAGGTAAATTTCATAGAGACATATTATCCACTCGGACAAGCAGCATACTATCCACTCGACCAAGCAGCATACCATCCACTCGGATGACAGTTCACCACTCGACCGTACGACTCACTCGGATATATGAAGACCAGCAGGCAGCAAAGCAGTCGGCATCATTCTCATAGTGAGGGCTTGATAGTGGGCTGGCATTATGGCATTCATGCCCCACTTTGTAACATAGGAGGTGAGGGGGTGGCACACTCTATATAAGCCACCCCCTCCACTAGACTAGGGGGCTTTTTTCTTCCATCTCTCTCTCTTTTTCACCATTAGTCTCAGGACTACGAGGATCCGTTCTCCTCTCATTGTAATCTCCGGATACATACTAAGATAAAAGAAAGCCTCTCCGGAGCACGAGATGTAGGGTTGTTATCTCCACCGTGAGAGGCCCGAACTCGCTAAAACCATCGTGTCACCCATATGCATCTCGATAGATCATGCTCCTTTATCGTACCCCTCTCTTATTGTTGAAATCGTTACCACGACAGTTGGCGCAGACAGACGCGCCCGAGGCCTGGGGGTCGGGGAGCAGCCGAGCACCCATGTCACCGGAGTGACTGCTGAACGCTTGCGGATGCCGTAGCCGGCAGACGGTTGGGCTGATCTCGACGGAGAAGTGGAAGCGGGAGGTGCGCTGGTGGCCACCCCAGCTGGTCCGGTCGAGCGGGCGATTCGCCTCACCCTCGGTGTTTTCTGTGGCGTCGGGGTCGTCCCTCGTGGAATCAAGGTAGCGGCGCAGGTCGTCGGCACAGCCGGAGTGCTCGGCAAAGAGGAGCCGCACACCGCCAGGCGGTGGCGCGTCTCCAGCGATACCGGCCCTCGAAGAGTAGAAGTAAATTGCCTGACCAGACACGTTTGTGAATGGTCATGCACGCTCGCAGTATCGGGTGAAGATGTATCTTCTCCTCCGCTTTTGCGGCGCTTCAATTGTTTGTATGAACTGCATGAACACGCAAATAGATGAATGAAAAACCATATGCATCATGGCTCGATAGACGCCATGCCCCATGGTAGGATAAAGGAGCATGATCTATCGAGATGCATATGGGTGACACGAGGGTTGTTATCTCCACCGTGAGAGGCCCGAACTCGCTAAAACCACCGTGTCACCCATATGCATCTCGATAGATCATGCTCCTTTATCCTACCCCTCTCTTATTGTCGGAATCGTTACCACGACACCAGCCCCATGAACTGTTTTTCCATTTTACGCACTTCTGCGAGGTAAGCCTCCATGTGCTCGTCCTTCGGCTCGTATACTTTGTTGGAGAAGTTGACGAGGAGCTGTGAGTCGCCCCTAACAACAAGGTGCTTCACCCCCAGAGCTGCTACAGCCTTCAGGCCAGCTATGAGGCCCTCGTATTCTGCGATGTTGTTGGAGACCTTCTCGCCCTGCTGAAAGCAGAGCTGCACGGCATAGTAGAGCTTGTCCTAAGTGGGCGAGATGAGTACTGCCCCAGCCCCCGCGCCCTGATGCGTGAAGGCGCCGTCGAAATACATGACCCAGCCGTCCGGTGCCTCGCTACCCGGCGAGGTGGACCGATCTTCGCCTACTTCAAGCGCCAGGGCATCCGTCCATTCCGCCACAAAATCAGCAAGCGCGGCTCCCTTGATGACCCGGGTAGTGCTGAACTCCAACTGGAATGCTTGCAGCTCGAGGTTCCATTCAGCGACCCTTCCCGCAGAGTTCGGGCTCCTGAGCACTCTCTCCAACGGGTAGGCGGAGGCGACCTTGATGGGGTGGCCCTGGAAGTAGTGCCGCAGCTTGCACGAGGCCACCAAGAGTGCGAGCAAGAGCTTCTGAGGCATGGGATATCGTGCCCTTGCGTCCTGCAACACCGTGCTGACAAAATACACCGGGTGCTCGACAAGGGCTGGCGCGTTGGTGACGCTTGTGTCTTGCAGGGGCCCGGACGCCTCCTGAGGTGATGAAACTCCTGATGCCTGGTCGCCTACAGGGGGCTCTGTGATGTCGTCCTGCCGAGCTTGGTCCTCTGTCGACGCTGCTGCGGCTCCCGTGACGCCTTCCTAATCTTGCGTCATTTCAGCTGTAGCTTGGCGCAGCGCGCCCTTGGCCTGATGCTCCTCCCGAACCGCTACCAGCGCTGCACTGGCAGAGTACGGGGTGGCGGCAAGGTAGAGTACCAAGGGCTCGAGAGGTCGTGGTGCCACCATCACCGGAGAGCTGGTCAGGAATTTCTTGAGGTCTTGGAAGGCTCGGTCGGCCTCCGGGGTCCACTCGAATGGGCCCTTCTTCTTCATGAGCTTGAAGAAGGGTAAGGCGCACTCTCCCAGCTTGGAGATGAAGCGCCCCAACGCGGTCACCTGTCCCGCCAGCTTCTGCATCTCTTTGAGGGTCTGCGGTGGGCTCATGTCCTCAATGGCCTTGATCTTCTCCGAGTTCGCCTCGATCCCTCTATGGGACACGAGGCATCCCAGCAGCTTGCCGGAAGGGACACCAAACACACACTTCTCCGGGTTGAGCCGCAAGTTCACCTGGCGCAGGCACTCGATGGTCTCCTCCAAGTCTTGGATCAAGGTTCTTGCCTCCCGAGACTTCACCACTATGTCGTCGACGTAGGCCTCTGTGTTTCTCCCGAGCTGCCGCCCCAAGGCGATGTGCATCAGCCGCTGAAAGGTCGTGCCCGCGTTGCGCAGCCCGAAGGGCATGCAGGTATAGCAGTACACCCCACACGGGGTTAGGAAGGCTGTCTTCTCTACATCTTCCACCGCCATCTTGATCTGGTGATAGCCTGAGAACGCATCCAGGAAGCACAACAAGTCGCACTCCGCGGTGGAGTCGACGATCTGGTCGATGCGTGGGAGAGGGAACGGGTCTTGCGGGCACGCCTTGTTGAGGTTGGTGAAGTCGACGCACATTCGTTCCTTCCTGCTTTTCTTCGGTACTATGACGGGGTTCGCCAGCCATGTGGGGTATCGAACCTCGCGAACGGTACTCGCGGCCTCCAACTTGCGGGTCTCTTGGACGATGAAGGCTTGCTTCTTCATGGATTGCCGCCTCGCTCGTTGCTTGACGGGGCGCATGTTGGGGCACACCCTTAAGTGATGCTCGATCACCTCTCTTGGGACCCCCACCAGCTGATTAGGCTCCCACGCGAATATATCCTTGTTTGCGCGCAAGAACTTCACCAACGCCTCTTCTTGGATGGAATCGAGACCGGCACCTATGGCGAAGGTGGCTCCTGAGGACCCGTCCTCGTCGACCGGCACCTGCTTGGTTTCTGCCTTGTCTTGGGTGAACAACTGCTTCTTCTTGGTAGGCGCAGCCTCCTTGGCCTCGGGGGTGTCGGCGTTGGCGGGCTGCGCCGCCGCTGCGGTCTTGAAGGCAAGCTTGAGTGCCGTCATGGCCTCCTTGGTGTCCCCCTTGATGGTGAGGACACCTTTGCTCCCAGGCATCTTCATGAGGTTATAGGCCGGATGAGTCGTTGCCATGAACTGGGCCAGAGCTGGGTACCCGAGGATGGCGTTGTACGGGAGGCCGATGCGGGCGACGTCGAAGTCGACCAGCTCGAGTGCGATAGTTGCCGCGCATGCCGAAGGTGACGGGGAGGCGAATCTGCCCCAGAGAGTGGGCAGCGCCGCCACCAACCCATGAGAAAGGCTTGCTGAGGCTGAGCCGCTCGAGTGGCACGTGAAGGAGGCTGAAGGCCTCTACGGAGAGCAAGTTGAGACCTGCACCACCGTCGATGAGGGTCTTGGTAACAGCCACGTTGCGGATGGTGGGCGTGCAGAGCATTGGGATCCTGCCCGAGCCGGTGGTAGAGTCGGGGTGATCTTCTGAGTTGAAGGTGAGGTCGGCCTCTGGCGCAGCACAACCCGGCGGAGCCCCCGGGCGCTTGGAAGCGGCACCGACCCGACGGAGGAACGGCTTGATGTGGCGATCTGAAGGCGGCGCTTGAGAGCCGCCCAGCAGGGCTGCGACTGCGTGGTGTGCCGGCACCGCGTAGCGTGCGGTGAAGAGGTCGCGCAGCTCCTCCCAAGATGCCACCGTGGATCCGGGGAGGTTGAGCAGCCAGGCGCGCGGCTCGCCGGCGAGGGCCATGGGGAGCCAGTTGGCCATGACCTTGTCGTCGCCCCCGGCCTCGAGGACGGCCTCCTCGTATGCTAGCAGGAAACCCGGTGGGTCCGCCGCGCCGTCGTAGCGCGGCGGCATCTCCGGCTTGAACTTGGTTGGCCACCGTACCTGCCGCAGGGCGGGGGCCAGGGCTCGGAGCCCCCTGGCCCCGTCGTCGATGCTGGCCGCCGGAGGTGATGACAGTGCACCGGCCATGCGGGTGAGGCGTAGATCGACGGAAGAGAAGCCTCGGCACACCCCTACCTGGCGCGCCAAATGTCAGAAGTGGGGTTCCGGCAAAACCCTTAAGGTTCGAACTCTGGGGTGTGCACGAAGTTCTTTCCCCCTACCGATCCACGCCCTAGCTCGCTAAGATCTCGCGGACGAACTCGACGAACTCACAACGCAGAAGACACGAGATTTATACTGGTCCAGGCCACCGTTGTGGTGTAATATCCTACTCTAGTGTGTGGTGGTGGATTGCCTCTTGGGCTGATGATGAGCAGTACAAGGGGAAGAACAGCCTCCTGAGGTTGAGGCGTTCTTGTGCTTGTCTAACTTGTGTGGAGAGGACTCGATCCGATGAGATCTCGTCTCCCCCTACTGTGGTGGCTAGTTCTACTTATATAGGCCCTGGTCCTCTCCCCAAATATGGAGCGGGAAGGGAGCCAACAACGGCGGGCAAATTGAAAGGGGACAGCTAGTACAAGCTATCATGACAAAAGTGGTCTTCGCCTGCAAAAGGCTCTGGTGATGACGCCGTCTTGGGCTCCATGGTGACCTCCGTCTTGCCGTCCTGCTGGTCTTAGTCTTGTTGCACCGATATGGAAACCTTTGCCCGATGCCTCGGTACTCCGCGCCTGCGCCTGCCTCCTTAGCACCGAAGAGGAAACAAGGACGCTGCGCGCGCTGGCGCCCGCCTGGCGCCCGTCTGGTCTTGATCGTCATGGCTCACATCACGAGAGCCTCGCGAGGTTTGCCCCGCCTTGATATCTCCGCCCCTCGCGAGCCTGCCCTGCTAGGCCGCTCCGGAGGAGGTCTTGCGTCATCCACCTCGCGAGGCTTGGCCCCTCGCGAAGGTCTTGAATGCCTTGTTGATGAAGATGGGCCGTACGGCCTGCTAGCATAGCCACGCCGTGGGCCGCAGGCAGGCAAGTCCGGGGACCCCCGTTCCTAGAACGCCGACAGAATGCATGATAACCCAGAAGTATAGGAGATCGTTTACAGTCTTTTTCGATAAATAAAAGTGTCGAACCCAACGAGGAGCTAAAGGTAGAACAAATGTTCCCTCAAGTTCTATCGACCACCAATACAACTCTACGCACACTTAACGTTCGCTTTACCTAGAAAAATTTGAAACTATTTTGTAGATGTGTTGCTAGAACTACTTTGCAAGAATAAAACTAGGAGTACTTTGCGAGATAATAAAAGTAGATGCCTTTTTGTAACACAAGAGAAAGATTTGTCCCTAGGCAATTGATAACTAGACCGATAATAATTATTGCAATTTTATATGAGGGAGAGGCATGAGCTAACATACTTTCCATACTTGGATCATATGCACTTATGATTGGAACTCTAGTGAGCATCCACAACTACCAAAGATCATTAAGGTAAAACCCAACCATACCATTAAGTATCAAGTCCTCTTTATTCTATACGCAACAACCCCCTTCCTCGAGCGTAAGCTTCTATAACTCTAGCCACCCACCATAAGCGAATCATGAACGTATTGCAACACCCTACAATGGGGATCTCTCACGCTTGCGCGACACGGAGGGCACCATAGGACATCACCAAAATAAAATATACAACTCAAACCAATCATAATCATCAATCAACCCATAGGACAAAACAGATCTACTCAAACATCATAGGATGGAAACACATCATTGGATAATAATATGAAGCATTAAGCACCATGTTTAAGTAGAGAATTACAGCGCGAATAGAGGTTACAATGCTGCATAGAGGAGGAGAGAGTTGGTGGTGACGGCGGCTAAGTTGTTGGTGTACACTACTAGGGAAAAGCCTAGTAGTAGCGCGGGATAAATAGCTAGTAGTAGCGCGGGTGCCCGCGCTACTACTACGGCGCTACAACTAACTAGTGAAGGAAATATGCCCTAGAGGAAATAATAAAGTTGTTATTTATATTTCCTTATATCATGATAAATGTTTATTATTCATGCTAGAATTGTATTAACCGGAAACTTAGTACATGTGTGAATACATAGACAAACAGAGTGTCCCTAGTAGGCCTCTACTTGACTAGCTCGTTAATCAAAGATGGTTAAGTTTCCTAGCCATAGACATGTGTTGTCATTAGATGAACGGGATCACATCATTAGAGAATGATGTGATGGACAAGACCCATCCGTTAGCTTAGCATAATGATCGTTTAATTTTATTGCTATTGCTTTCTTCATGACTTATACATGTTCCTCTGACTATGAGATTATGCAACTCCCGAATACCGGAGGAACACCTTGTGTGCTATCAAACGTCACACCGTAACTGGGTGATTATAAAGATGCTCTACAGGTGTCTCCGAAGGTGTTTGTTGGGTTGGCATAGATGAAGATTAGGATTTGTCACTCCGTGTATCGGAGAGGTATCTCTGGGCCCTCTCGGTAATGGTCATCACTATAAGCCTTGCAAGCAATGTGACTAATGAGTTAGTTACGGGATGATGCATTGCAGAACGAGTAAAGAGACTTGCCGGTAACGAGATTGAACTAGGTATGATGATACCGACGATCAAATCTCGGGCAAGTACATACCGATGACAAACGGAACAACGTATGTTGTTATGTGGTTTGACCGATAAAGATCTTCGTAGAATATGTAGGAGCCAATATGAGCATCCAGGTTCCGCTATTGGTTATTGACCGGAGATGCATCTCGGTCATGTCTACATAGTTCTCGAACCTGTAGGGTCCGCACGCTTAACGTTCGTTGACGATTTGTATTATGAGTTATGTGATTTGATGACCGAAGTTTGTTCGAAGTCCCGGATGAGATCAAGGACATGACGAGGAGTCTCGAAATGGTCGAGACATAAAGATTGATATATTGGACGATGTTATTCGGACACCGCATGACTTCCGAGAGGTACCAGATAATTATCGGAGTGCCGGAGGGTTATCGGAACCCCCGGGGGAACTAATGGGCCTTGATGGGCTTTAGTAGGGAGAGAGGAAGGGCCACAAGGGGCTGGCCGCCCTCCCCCCTTGGGTCCGAATTGGACTAGGGGAAGGGGGCGGCGCTCCCCTTTCCTTCCCTTCCCCCTCTCCCTTCCTTCTTCCCCCTTTCCTCCAGGTGGAATCCTACTAGGACTTGGAGTCCTAGTAGGACTCCCCTCTCCTAGCGTGCCCGACAGGGCCGTCCGGCCTCCCCCTCCCCTCCTTTATATATGGGGGCAGGGGGCCACCCTAGAACACACAAGTTTCTCTTAACCGTGTGCGGTGCCCCCTCCACAGTTACACACCTCGGTCATATCGTCGTAGTGCTTAGGCGAAGCCCTGCGCCGGTAACTTCATCATCACCGTCACCACGCCGTCGTGCTGACGGAACTCTCCTTCGTCCTCAACTAGATCAAGAGATCGAGGGACGTCATCGATCTGAACGTGTGCTGAACACGGAGGTGCCGTACGTTCGTTGCTTGGATGGATTGGATCGCGAAGACGTTTGACTACATCAACCGCGTTACTAAACGCTTCCGCTTTCGGTCTACAAGGGTACATGGACACACTCTCCCCGCTCGTTGCTATGCATCTCCTAGATAGATCTTGCGTGATCATAGGTAAATTTTTTGAAATACTGCGTTCCCCAACAGTGGCATCCGAGCCAGGTCTATGCGTAGATGTTATATGCACACGAGTAGAACACAAAGAGTTGTGGGCGGTAATAGGCATACTGCTTACCAGCAACGTCTTACTTTGATTCGGCAGTATTGTTGGATGAAGCGGCCCGGACCGACATTACATGACCGAATTCATGAGACTGGTTCTACCGACGTGCTTCGCGCACAGGTGGCTAGCGGGTGTCTGTTTCTCCAACTTTAGTTGAATCGAGTTTCACTACGCCCAGTCCTTGTTGATGGTTAAAACAACACACTTGATGAAAAATCGTTGTTGTTTTGATGCATAGGTAAGAACGGTTCTTGCTAGAAGCCCGTAGCAGCCACGTAAAACTTGCAACAACAAAGTAGAGGACGTCTAACTTGTTTATGCACGGCTTGCTGTGATGTGATATGGTCAAGACGTGATATATATAAATTGTTGTATGAGATGATCATGTTTTGTAAAAGTTATCAGCAACTGGCAGGAGCCTTATGGTTGTCGCTTTATTGTATGAAATGCAATTGCCATGTAATTGCTTTAGTTTATCACTAAGCGGTAGCGATAGTCGTAGATGCAATAGTTGGCGAGACGACTACGATGCTTCGATGGAGATCAAGGTGTCAAGCCGGTGACGATGGTGACCATGACGGTGCTTTGGAGATGGAGATCAAAGGCACAAGATGATGATGGCCATATCATATCACTTATTTTGACTGCATGTGATGTTTATCTTTTATGCATCTTATTTCGCTTAGTATGGCGGTAGCATTATAAGATGATCTCTCACTAAATTTCAAGGTATAAGTGTTCTCCGTGAGTATGCACCGTTGCTACAGTTCGTCGTGCCGAGACACCACATGATGATCAGGTGTGATAAGCTCTATGTTCACATACAACGGGTGCAAGCCAGTTTTTCACACACAAAATACTCGGGTTAAACTTGACGAGCCTAGCATATGAAGATATGGCCTCGGAACACTGAGACCGAAAGGTCGAACGTGAATCATATAGTAGATATGATCAACATAGTGATGTTCACCATTGAAAACTACTCCATCTCACGTGATGATCAGACATGGTTTAGTTGATTTGGATCACGTGATCATTTAGATGACTAGAGGGATGTCTATCTCAGTGGGAGTTCTTAAGTAATATGATTAATTGAATTTTAATTTATCATGAACTTAGTACCTGATAGTATTCTGCATGTCTATGTTGTTGTAGATCAATGGCCCATGCTACCGTTCCTTTGAATTTTAATGCGTTCCTAGAGAAAGCTAAGTTGAAAGATGATGGTAGCAACTACACGGACTGGGTCCGTAACTTGAGGATTATCCTCATTGCTGCACAGAAGAATTACGTTCTGGAAGCACCGCTAGGTGCAAGACCCGCTGCAGGAGCAACTCCAGATGTTATGAACGTCTGGCAGAGCAAAGCTGATGACTACTCGATAGTTCAGTGTGCCATGCTTTACGGCTTAAAACCGGGACTTCAACGACGTTTTGAACGTCATGGAGCATATGAGATGTTCAGGAGTTGAAGTTAATATTTCAAGCAAATGCCCGGATTGAGAGGTATGAAGTCTCCAATAAGTTCTACAACTGCAAAATGGAGGAGAATAGTTCTGTCAGTGAACATATACTCAGAATGTCTGGGTACCACAACCATTTGACTCAACTGGGAGTTAATCTTCCTATTGATAGTGTCACTGACAGAGTTCTTCAATCACTGCCACCAAGCTACAAAAGCTTCGTAATGAACTATAATATGCAAGGGATGGATAAGACAATTCCCGAGCTCTTCGCAATGCTAAAGGCTGCGGAGGTAGAAATCAAGAAGGAGCATCAAGTGTTGATGGTTAACAAGACCACTAGTTTCAAGAAAAAGGGCAAAGGGAAGAAGGTGAACTTCAAGAAGAACAGCAAGCAAGTTGCTGCTCAAGTGAAGAAGCCCAAGTCTGGACCTAAGCCTGAGACTGAGTGCTTCTACTGCAAAGGGACTGGTCACTGGAAGCGGAACTGCCCCAAGTATTTGGCGGATAAGAAGGATGGCAAAGTGAAAGGTATATTTGATATACATGTTATTGATGTGTACCTTACTAATGCTCGTAGTAGCGACTGGGTATTTGATATTGGTTCTGTTGCTCATATTTGCAACTCGAAACAGCGGCTACGGATTAAGCGAAGATTGGCTAAGGACGAGGTGACGATGCGCTTGGGAAATGGTTCCAAAGTCGATGTGATCGCCGTCGGCACGCTACCTCTACATCTACCTTCGGGATTAGTTTTAGACCCGAATAATTGTTATTTGGTGCCAGCGTTAAGCATGAACATTATATCTGGATCTTGCTTGATGCGAGACGGTTATTCATTTAAATTAGAGAATAATGGTTGTTCTATTTATGTGAGTAATATCTTTTATGGTCATGCACCCTTGATGAGTGGTCTATTTTTCTTGAATCTCGATAGTAGTGATACACATATTCATAGTATTGAAGCCAAAAGATATAAGTTTAATAATGATAGTGCAACTTATTTGTGGCACTGCCGTTTAGGTCATATTGGTGCAAAGCGCATGAAGAAACTCCATGCTGATGGACTTTTGGAACCACTTGAATATGAATCACTTGATGCTTGCGAACCATGCCTCATGGGCAAGATGACTAAGACTCCATTCTCCGGAACAATGGAGCGAGCAACTGACTTATTGGAAATAATACATACTGATGTATGTTGTCCAATGAGTGTTGAGGCTCGAGGCGGGTATCGTTATTTTCTGACCTTCACAGATGGTTTGAGCAGATATGGGTATATCTACTTGATGAAACATAAGTCTGAAACATTTGAAAAGTTCAAAGAATTTTAGACTGAAGTGGAAAATCATCATAACAAGAAAATAAAGTTTCTACAATCTGATCGTGGAGGTGAATATTTGATTTATGAGTTTGGTCTTCATTTAAAACAATGCGGAATAGTTTCGCAACTCACGCCACCTGGAACACCACAACGTAATGGTGTGCCCGAACGTCGTAACCGTACTTTATTGGATATGGTGCGATCTATGATGTCTCTTACTGATTTACCGCTATCATTTTGGGGTTATGCTTTAAAGATGGCTACATTCATGTTAAATAGGGCACCATCTAAGTCCGCTGAGATAACACCATAAGTACTGTGGTTTAGTAAGAAACCCAAACTGTCATTTCTTAAAGTTTGGGGTTGTGATGCTTATGTGAAAAAGCTTCAACCTAATAAGCTTAAACCCAAATCGGAGAAATGTGTCTTCATAGGATACCCAAAGGAGACTGTTGGGTACACCTTCTATCACAGATCCGAAGGCAAGATATTCGTTGCTAAGAATGGATCCTTTCTAGAGAAGGAGTTTCTCTCGAAAGAAGTGAGTGGGAGGAAAGTAGAACTTGATGAGGTAATTGTACCTTCTCCCGAATTGGAAAGAAGTTCATCAGAGAAATCAGTTCCAGTGATTCCTACACCAATCAGTGAGGAAGCTAATGATAACGATCATGAAACTTCAGATCAAGTTACTACTGAACCTCGTAGGTCAACCAGAGTAAGATCCGCACCAGAGTGGTACTGTAATCCTGTTCTGGACGTCATGTTACTAGACCATGACGAACCTATGAACTATGAGGAAGCGATGATGAGCCCAGATTCCGCGAAATGGCTTGAGGCCATGAAATCTGAGATGGGATCCATGTATGAGAACAAAGTGTGGACTTTGGTTGACTTGCCTGATGATCGGCAAGCCATAGAGAATAAATGGATCTTCAAGAAGAAGACTGACGCTGGCGGTAATGTTACTATCTACAAAGCTCGACTTGTTGCGAAATGTTTTCGACAAGTTCAAGGAGTTGACTACGATGAGACCTTCTCACCCGCAGTGATGCTTAAGTCTATCCGAATCATGTTAGCAATTTCCGCATTTTATGATTATGAAATTTGGCAAATGGATGTCAAAACTGCATTCCTTAATGGATTTCTTAAAGAAGACTTGTATATGATAAAACCAGAAGGTTTTGTCGATCCTAAAGGTGCTAACAAAGTGTGCAAGCTCCAGCGATCCATTTATGGACTGGTGCAAGCCTCTCGGAGTTGGAATATACGCTTTGATAGTGTGATCAAAGCATATGGTTTTATACAGACTCTTGGAGAAGCCTGTATTTACAAGAAAGTGAGTGGGAGCCTATAGCATTTCTAATATTATATGTGGATGACATGTTGTTGATTGGAAATGATACATAATTTCTAAATAGCATAAACGGATACTTGAATAAGAATTTTTCAATGAAAGACCTCGGTGAAGCTGCTTACATATTGGGAATCAAGATCTATATAGATAGATCAAGACGCTTGATGAGTTTTTCAATGAGTACATACCTTAACAAGATTTTGAAGTAGTTCAAAATAGAACAGTCAAAGAAAGAGTTCTTGCCTGTGTTACAAGGTGTGAAATTGAGTAAAGACTCAAAGCCCGACCATGGCAAAAGATAGAAAGAGAATGAAAGTCATTCCCTATGCCTTGACCATAGGTTCTATAAAGTATGCCATGCTATGTACCAGATCTATTGTATACCCTACACTGATTTTGGCAAAGGAGTAAAATAGTGATCTAGGAGTAGATCACCGGACAGCGGTCAAAATTGTCCTTAGTGGAATAAGGATATGTTTTTCGATTATGGAAGTGACAAAAGGTTCGTCGTAAAGGGTTACGTCGATGCAAGTTTTGACACTAATCTAGATGACTCTAAGTCTCGGTCTAGATACATATTGAAAGTGGGAGCAATTAGCTAAGAGTAGCTCCGTGCAGAGCATTATAAACATAGAAATTTGCAAAATACTTACGGATCTGAATGTGACAGACCCGTTGACTAAAATTATCTCACAAACAAAACATGATCACACCTTAGTACTCTTTGGGTGTTAATCACATAGCGATGTGAACTAGATTATTGACTCTAGTAAACCCTTTGAGTGTTGGTCACATAGAGATGTGAACTATGGGTGTTAATCACATGGTGATGTGAATTATTGATGTTAAATCACATGGCGATGTGAACTAGATTATTGACTCTAGTGCAAGTGGGAGACTGAAGGAAATATGCCCTAGAGGCAATAATAAAGTTGTTATTTATATTTCCTTATATCATGATAAATGTTTATAATTCATGCTAGAATTGTATTAACCGGAAACTTAGTACATGTGTTAATACATAGACAAACAGAGTGTCCCTAGTAGGCCTCTACTTGACTAGCTCGTTAATCAAAGATGGTTAAGTTTCCTAGCCATAGACATGTGTTGTCATTTGATGAACGGGATCACATCATTAGAGAATGATGTGATGGACAAGACCCATCCATTAGCTTAGCATAATGATCGTTTAGTTTTATTGCTATTGCTTTCTTCATGACTTATACATGTTCCTCGGACTATGAGATTATGCAACTCCCGAATACCGGAGGAACACCTTGTGTGCTATCAAACGTCACACCGTAACTGGGTGATTATAAAGATGCTCTACAGGTGTCTCTGAAGGTGTTTGTTGGGTTGGCATAGATGAAGATTAGGATTTGTCACTCCGTGTATTAGAGAGGTATCTCTAGGCCCTCTCGGTAATGCTCATCACTATAAGCCTTGCAAGCAATGTGACTAATGAGTTAGTTATGGGATGATGCATTATGGAACGAGTAAAGAGACTTGCTGGTAATGAGATTGAACTAGGTATGATGATAACGACGATCGAATCTCGGGCAAGTAACATACCGATGACAAAGGGAACAACGTATGTTGTTATGGGGTTTGACCGATAAAGATCTTCGTAGAATATGTAGGAGCCAATATGAGCATCCAGGTTCTGCTATTGGTTATTGACCGGAGATGTGTCTCGGTCATGTCTACATAGTTCTCGAACCTGTAGGGTCCGCACGCTTAATGTTCGATGACGATTTGTATTATGAGTTATGTGATTTGATGACCGAAGTTTGTTCGGAGTCCCAGATGAGATCATGGACATGAGGAGGAGTCTCGAAATGGTCGAGACATAAAGATTGATATATTGGACGATGTTATTCGGACACTGGATGAGTTCCGAGAGGTACCAGATAATTATCGGAGTGCCGGAGGGTTATCGGAACCCCCGGGGGAACTAATGGGCCTTGATGGGCCTTAGTGGGGAGAGAGGATGGGCCACAAGGGGCTGGTCGCGCCCCCCCTTGGGTCCGAATTTTACTAGGGGAAGGGGGCGGCGCCCCCCTTTCCTTCCCTTCCCCCTCTCCCTTCCTTCTTCCCCCTTTCCTCCAGGTGGAATCCTACTAGGACTTGGAGTCCTAGAAGGAATCCCCTCTCCTGGCGCGCCCTACAGGGCCGGCCGGCCTCCCCCTCCCTTCCTTTATATACGGGGGCAGGGGGCACCCTAGAACACACAAGTTTCTCTTAACCGTGTGCGGTGCCCCCCTCCACAGTTACACACCTCGGTCATATCGTCGTAGTGCTTAGGCGAAGCCCTACGCGAGTAACTTCATCATCATCGTCACCACGCCATCGTGCTGACGGAACTCTCCTTCATCCTCTAACTGGATCAAGAGATCGAGGGACGTCATCGAGCTAAACGTGTGCTGAACACGGAGGTGCCGTACGTTCGGTGCTTGGATCGGTTGGATCGCGAAGACATTCGACTACATCAACTGTGTTACTAAACGCTTCCGCTTTCGGTCTACGAGGGTACGTGGACACACTCTCCCCACTCGTTGCTATGCATCTCCTAGATAGATCTTGCGTGATCGTAGGTAAATTTTTTGAAATACTACTTCCCCAACAACTAGTAGTAGTAGCGCTAGTGCCACCCGCGCTACTACTACATCTATTAGTAGTAGCGCGAGTGCCACCCGTGCTACTACTAATTATGTGTAGCGGGTCTTATACCCCGCGCTACTACTATTACTTTCAAAAAAATCTTGATCCGGTGCGTGTCTTCAATGGCACCAGTGGTTTGATCCATCGACGGTTGGGGTCGCCGGAGGCATGAACGGGCAACGGCAGACCAGATCTGGCGGTGGCTGTTGGAGAGGGCCCGTTTCTATTGAAGAGCAAGGCAATGGCGTGGGGCTCCTCTTCCCGACCATGTCAGATAGCTCCTGGTCATCCATGGCGTCGACCTGCACGGGCATGGACATGTGAGGGTGAGTCAAACCAGAGGGACATAGAGAAAAAGAAAACCGAGGGAGAGGGGAAGGAGATGGAGGGAGCAGCGGGGCTAGTCACCGGTGGTGAGGTGCTCTAGCGTGGTGGCGCGAGGCAGCGGCCTCTTTCGGCGCCATGGAGGAGGAGGGGCACATGGGCAAGAGGTCCATGTGAGAGCGTATGGAGAGAGAGAGAGAGAGAGAGAGAGAGAGAGAGAGAGAGAAAGAGAGATATAAGAGAATGGCGGAAGAGAGGAGGGATTTGGGGGAGGAGGTGGGGATTTCAGGGCTATTAAAAAACCTTGTACTTAGTAGTAGCGAGGGGTATAAACCCACGCTACTACTATCAGCTTAGTAGTACGCGGGTTTATACCCCTCGCTACTACTATGGCATTGTCCCGGGGGCATGGTAGAGACCACTTAGTAGTAGCGAGGGTTATAAAACCGCGCTACTATTATCAACTTAGTAGTAGCGAGGGTTATAAACCCGCACTACTAGTAAGTGGCAGTAGCGAGGGGTATAAACCCGCACTACTAGTAAGCGTCTGCCTATAAGCTTTTCCCTAGTAGTGGTAGATTGCCGTCATGATGATTGCCCTGGTGGCGCTCCGGAGCCACCGAGAGAGAGGGGGAGAGAGTCGCTCTCATTCTTCTTCTTCCTTGGCCTCCCCCTAGATGGGAGGATAGTCCCCCCTGTGGTCCATGGCCGCCATAGTGGTGTAGGGGCGGGAGCCCCTCCTAGATTGGATCTCTCTCTCCCTGTTCTCTTCTGTTTCGCGTTCCTTTTTTTCTGGCCAAGAATCGTTTCTTAAATATCCGGAGATCCGTAACTCCAATTGCGTTGAAATTTTAACACGATTTTTTCCAGATATAAGCTTCCTTGCGCTCGAGGAAGAGCCACACGGTGTGCCCACTAGGCACCACAACGCCGGGGGGAGGGGGAGGTCGCGCCCTGGTGGGTAGTGGAGGCCGTGGGCCTCCGTTTGCATTCATTCCACCTCCCAAAAATCACATATATTCCAATATAATTCTTCGCAAATTTTTATCGCGTTTGGACTTCGTTTGATATGGATACTTGTGAAACAAAAAATGCAACAAACATGAACTAGCATTGGGCACTGGATCAACATGTTAGTCCCAAAAATAATATAAAATGTTTTCAAAAGTATGTGAGAGTTGTATAATGTTGGCATGGAACAGTCAAAAATTATAGATACGACGGAGACGTATCAATGCACACCGTCACTATTAATACATGCATAAAAATATGCCAACAAATAACAAAGCATTTAAGACCAAAGTCACCCCGGAGCTCGTGACCGGGCGCTCAAGTAGCACCACCGTCGAAGTCACTCAAGTGTTGCCGCCATCACTTTTCCGCAATCCCAGCAGCTACATGCGATGTGACCGTCGCCGCTACACAACATCCTTCTGCGTCAAGTTGTCATTCATAATTTGCATCTCACCGCTACGCAACCATCTCTCTGCGTCAACTTGTCATCCATAATGTACATATTGATACAAGTTGTTCAATTATTGTAGAGACCAGACCTCAAATAGTCTGATCTCTGTGCATCAGTGTCATCCCTGGATCGGTAATGCTGACACACACAGTACTTGAAGGATTTATAACAGAGTAGCAATCACACACTTATTACATCGAATGTCTCAAAAGAGAACTTATTACAATAAATATGGCTTAAGGCCATCTAATACGATAACAGCGGAAGGCTTGGAAGATAAAGTGAGTCCATCAACTCCAACGGCATCACTAAGTGAAAGACCACGACCTAAGGCACCTTACTCGTCGTCTGAAAAGTCTGCAACATGAACGTTGCAGCCCGAAAACGGGTCGGCACATGGAATATGCTGGCAAGGTAACACAAGAGTAATGAACAGAATAATAGCTATCACTACATGCATATTTGGCTGGTGGAAGCTGTATGGTAAATATGTTTTGTGAAAAGCCAATTTTTCCCTACAACAAAGGAATAAATTTTATTTAACTATCATGGTGGTTGTTAAACATTGGGAAGGTTCACCCAACTCAATCCCAATTAAGCATCATCATTAAACCCAATCAAATTATATTAAGAGTGATGAGATCCACATGATAATCCAAGAACTAGATACTCAAAACGTCCATAACCGGGGACACGGCTAACCATGATTAGTTTGTAAACTCTGCAGAGGTTTGCGCACTTTTCCCCACAAGACTCGATCTCCTCCGTTGGATTTCTTGCACTACATGATGTTCGAGAAACGGATGACCGAGACACATTCTTTCCGAAGAGGTCCCCTTAACCGATAGATAGGCCGGTACACCTACAATCCCCTACATCTCCTAGCCCATCATGGAAAGGTTTCCCATAACTTACTCAACTATGCCAGAGCCCATAATGGCATGTGGCTGCACACGGAAGTTTCTAGCATGAATAATCTTATGATCCCTTTGAGCCTGGGTGGCAGTCCATAGGAGAATCACACGGTACCCCGGGATTTCCAAAAAATACAGGCAACACTGGGTTCCCCACGTGCCTCAATCCACCCAGATGTGTATTAAAGTAGCCACCTTAAGTTAACCATTAATTAACAATACTCACATCTGTCATGGATACACTCACCCAATCCACGTCTACAAGCATAGCATAGCAATATAAGCAACGTAGAAGTAACTCCCAACGGTTTGGTAATAAACAGGACAATAGGTACTACCTCATCTACTTCCCAAAACCCACATATTAATCAGATCCTAATCATGCAATTGTTTGAGGATTGATCTAATGCAATAAAACTGGGTAGTAAAGAGGTATGATCAAAGTGTTACTTGCCTTGCTGATGATCCATGAAACCTAGAGACTCGTAGTAGCACGCTTCGCACTCCAGGTACTCTATCGCAAACAAACAAGCATACAATAAGCACTCAACTAGAAGCACGGGTAAAACTCAAATAAGAGATCTAACCAGAAAGTTCAACTTAAGAACTCCGGTATGCAAAAAGAATCAAATCAAACGAAGCAACGAAACTCAAACTGCGAAAGAAACAAGCTTCGATTACTAATCTGGGCTAAAGTCAAATTTTACAGTAGCAAAAACTTGTCTAAGTTGATTAAACAGAAAGAGGGCTTCGAGACGAAACTCTAGGCGCTTGAATCGCCTGATTCTGATTAAACGAGCGAAAAGATAAACTAAAACGAAAATCGGGTCGGAAATCGCGATCGAAAATAATCGCGGAAAACCCTAGAAAAAGAAAAACTGACGAACAGGCTAACGACCGAACGTTCGCTGTCTGTGACTAACGGGCGAAAACCGTTCGTTAAACGAACGTCCGCAAAATAAATAAACCGACAAAAAACCGATCTAACGAAAATAAACTAAGAAAAAAAACGAGGTTATCCGAAGAAAACCGACCGGTCAACGGCGAGATCCGGCACGGCGGCGGCGGTTGGCGGCGCGGCGGCGGAAGGCGGCGGTTGGCGGCGCGGCGGCGGAAGGCGACGGCGGCGGCGCTAGGGTTTGGCGGCGGGGCGCGGCTGCAGTGTGCTGGCGGGTGGGCTGAGGGGCAGGGGGCCCCGGCTTATAATGCCCCCCGGGCGGTGCCAGAGTCCGGGTCGCCCACGGCCCGGTAGGTTGGTTCGAATGTTTTAAACAATTCCGACGTCCAAAAAAGAAAGAAAAGAAACACTAAACAGACTCCAAAAATCCTAAAATAAATTTTCCCCGTCCTCTAAAAATCTATCAGACAAGGTGAACATTTATTTGGGACTCTAATGCAATTTTGGAAAACACATATTTTCCTAATTCAAATAAAATAGAGATAAAACTCTGAATAAAATTCTTATTTGATTTTAATATTAAATCTCCAATATTTATTTATTTTGGGGAAGTCATTTTATCCCCCTTCTTTTATTTTCATAAAAGAAATATTCGAAGAGAAAATAATTAAAATCAAACGATCCTCTTTTCAAAATTTGAGAAAACTCAAATATGAAAATAACGAAATTCCCAACTCTCTCCGTGGGTCCTTGAGTTGCGTAGAATTTCTAGGATCAAGCCAAAATGCAATAAAAATATGATATGAAATGATGACCTAATGTATAACATTCAAAATTGAAAATTTGGGATGTTACAAACCTACCCCCCTTAAGATGAATCTCGCCCTCGAGATTCGGGTTGGCTAGAAAATAGGTGAGGGTGGTCCTTCCATAGGTCTTCCTCTCGTTCCCAAGTGGCTTGATCTTCGGTATGGTGGCTCCACTGAACTTTGCAGAACTTGATAACTTTGATGCGTGTAACTCGGCTGGCAAACTCGAGAATCTTGACTGGTTTCTCCTCGTAGGTCAAATCGCTATCCAACTGAATCGCTTCCAGTGGCACTGTATCTCTCAGAGGGATATCAGCCATCTCTGTGTGGCACTTCTTCAACTGAGAAACGTGGAACACATCGTGAACTCCTGACAATCCTTCTGGCAATTCCAACTTGTAAGCAACTTCTCCCATACGTTCCAAAACCTTGTATGGTCCCACAAAACGTGGTGCTAACTTTCTCTTAACTCCAAAACGCTTCACTCCTCGGAGGGGTGATACACGAAGATACACTCTGTCTCCGACTTCGTAAACTGTCTCCTTGCGTTTAGAATCTGCATAGCTCTTCTGCCTGGACTGGGCTACCTTGAGTCTATCGCGAATCAGCTTAACCTTCTCTTCAGACTCTTTAATCAAATCTGGTCCAAACAACTGACGGTCTCCAACTTCATCCCACAACAATGGTGTCCTGCACCTCCTTCCGTACAAAGCTTCGAAAGGGGCCATCTTCAAACTGGCTTGATAAATGTTGTTATAAGAGAACTCTGCGTAAGGCAAATTATCGTCCCAACTAGATCCATAATCTAGCGCACAAGCTCTCAACATGTCCTCCAGAATCTGATTGACTCTCTCAGTCTGTCCATCTGTCTGTGGGTGAAAGGCTGTACTAAACTCTAGCCTGGTTCCCAAAGTTTCGTGCAACTGACTCCAGAACTTTGAGGTAAACGGGGTTCCTCTATCTGATACAATGGTCCTCGGAACTCCATGCAAACATACGATCCGGGTCATGTATATCTTTGCCAACTTAGCACTGGTGTAAGTGGTCTTCACTGGGATGAAATGTGCTACCTTCGTCAAACGATCGACTACAACCCATATCGAGTCATAGCCTGAACGAGTCCTGGGCAATCCCGTGATAAAATCCATGCCTAGCTTGTCCCACTTCCATTCGGGTATCGGCAATGGCTGTAACAATCCAGCTGGCTTCTGATGTTCTGCCTTCACTCTCTGACATACATCACAAACTGCTACATAGTCCGCAATATCCTTCTTCATTCCGGTTGAAAGAACATGCGGTGCCCCCATGTTTGGTTTTGGTAATTGATGACAATCTCTATGGACTAATGGTTGCCTTGAGTTATATTTGAAGGATTTGTCCATAGGCATTTCTTGAAGTCCATGTGTTGGTTTCAAGGAGTTTATGTGGTGACCAAGCTGTTATTAAGGAATTATTCAAAGATTGGTCATGTGAGAGTTGAGCTTATTGCAAGCATGTCTTGAAGAAGAAGATTGTGTGATCATTCATGTTTACCTTCAAGACATCATCCAAATGAAGAGAGTTGGAAAGAGTCAAGATTGATCAAGACTAAGTCAAGAGTGAATCAAGTTGATCAACACACAAAGCGCACACGATGTACCGAGGGATCAAGCGATCCCATGGTATGGTAAGCATTGTCAATTACGCTTTGTGTACTAACCCATGGTCTTTGTGTGAGTTCTTTGTGGGGTTAGGTTGCGGTGTGCAAGTTCAAGTGAAGCGGGCAAGTTCAAGTAAAGCATCACGAAGAGATCAAATGCTTGAAGCCATTGTGGTGACAATGGACTTGTGAAGATGTGTGGAAGGGTGGCTCACCCATAGTGGAGTATGGGGGAGCAATCAACTAGTCTTCATCGAGCCAACGCAATCAAGAAAGGTGGTCCATCTTTAGGGAGTCAAGATCGTCATCATCTAGCTCAAGTGGACCATGTGCAAGGCAAAGGTTTGCTCTTGATAGGTTTTCTATTTTATCGGTCTCATGATGGTAGTTGGGAGACCGGGTTATAGGATCGATTACCGTACTATCAAGGGGGGCTCTCGATGAGTAGCTTGATCGTATCGTTCATAGAGAGCTCAAACCATTGCATCCTTGCATCATCTTTATTGGTTCTTGTTTGGTTCTTCTCTTTGTGAGTTTTGGAGCTTATGGTCATCTTGATGACAAGCTCGAGTTCATCGAAAACGAAGTTCACTCGCATCTTCTATGATGTTTTTGATGTTGGAGGTTATGTCGGTTCTTCTCGGTTGGAGGTTTCACTCCGCTGTTTTCATTCTACTCGTCTTCCTCTATCCAACAAGCTTGAGTTTTCTCAATTCGGAGCTCATATGAAGAAGTTTTGGTAGTTCTGTTTTTCTCCCTGCGGTAGTACCGCGGTGGCAGCGGTAGTACCGCTTGTAGCGTCAAGCGGTAGTACCGCGGTGGCAGCGGTAGTACCGCTTGTAGCGTCAAGCGGTAGTACCGCTCCAGTACCGCTCTACTACCGCCTCGATTTTGGGTCTGCTCTTTTCGTGTCGGGTTCAGCGGTAGTCGCGCGGCAGTAAGGCACGGTAGTTCTGCCTATAAGCGGTAGTACTGCTCCGGTCGAGCAGTAGTACCGCTGGGGTGAGTGGTAGTACTGCTTATAAGCGGTACTACCGCTCCAAGGTTCATGTTTTGTTGATCCGTTTCCCTGCTTCTTCCGCCCGAGCGGTAGTACCGCTCGTGTGCGGGCTGAGCACATAACGGTTGGATTTTCCCCCTCCTATAAAATGGGGTCTTCTTCCCCAATGAACCTTATCCTTTTAGCTCATGTTCTTCCCCCATTGTTGACCTTCTTCGAGCTTGCTAACTCTCAATCCCCCATGGATTCTTGCTAGTTTTTGAGGGAAAAGAGAGAGGAGATCTAGATCCACATTTCCAGCAATCACTTTCTCCTCTATGTGAGGGGAACCCATTGGATCTAGATCTTGGAGTTCTTGGTGTTCTCCTTCTTGTTCTTCCTCTCATTTTCCTCCCTAGCATTAGTTGCTTCGGTGGGATTTGAGAGAGAAGGACTTGGGCACTCTGTGTGCCCTTGCCATTGCATTTGGTGCATCGGTTTGAGTTCTCCATGGTGATACGTGGAAGTTACAAGTTGAGAAGCTTATTACTCTTGGGTGCTTGGTACCCTTGAGCTTGTTCCTCTTGGGTGCTTGGGCGCCCTAGACGGTTGGTGATGTTCGGAGCTCAATCATTGTGGTGTAAAGCTCCGGGCAAGCGTCGGGGTCTCCAATTAGGTTGTGGAGATCGCCCCGAGCAATTTGACGGGTACCGGTGACCGCCCCCAAGGGTTGCCAAAGTGTACGGGTTCAGTGACCGCCCCAAGGGTTGCCATTTGTACGGGTTCGGTGACCGCCCTCAAGGGTCCCTTAGTGGAATCACGGCATCTTGCATTGTGCGAGGGCGTGAGGAGATTACGGTGGCCCTAGTGGCTTCTTGGGGAGCATTGTGCCTCCACACCGCTCCAAACGGAGATTAGCATCCGCAAGGGTGTGAACTTCGGGATACATCGTCGTCTCCGCGTGCCTCGGTTATCTCTTACCCGAACCCTTTACTTATGCACTTTACTTTGTGATAGCCATATTGTTTCTTGTCATATATCTTGCTATCACTTAGTTGTTTATCATGCTTAGCATAAGTTGTTGGTGCACATAGGTGAGCCTAGTTGTTGTAGGTTTTGTGCTTGTCAAATTAACCGCTAGGTTTATTCCGCATTTGTTCAAGCCTAAACCGTAATTATTTTAAAGCGCCTATTCACCCCCCCCTCTAGGCGATATCCACGATCTTTCACCGCTCCACCAGAAACTGTTCTTCAAATCCAGATACATCTTGGTATTTCCTGGGTGAATCGAATATGGCGAATCATGGGCCTCCTGCAAAATCAGCTTCCTGATCTCCTGATCATTTGGCACATATACGCGGTCCTCAAACCATAAGGTATCGTGCTCATCCTCACGAAATCCTTTAGCCTTTCCTTTGCTCATCCTTTCCTTTATCTCGGCAATCTCCTTGTCCGTCTTCTGAGCTTCTCTGATCTTATCCATCAACGTAGACTGAATCTCCAATGCTGCTACATAGCCTCTCGGAACTATCTCAAAACATAGCTCGCGAAGATCCTCTGCTAACTCCTTGGGTAACTCTCCGGTCATGAGTGTATTGACATGACTCTTGCGGCTCAGCGCATCGGGTACTACGTTAGCCTTTCCGGGATGATAATGCAATCTCATATCAAAATCCTTAATGAGCTCCAGGCATCTCCTCTGCCTGAGATTCAACTCCTTCTGCGTGAAGATATACTTCAGACTCTTGTGATCCGTGTATACCTCGCAATGGTTTCCGATGAGAAAATGTCTCCAAGTCTTCAACGCATGCACTATGGCTGCTAACTCCAAATCATGGGTAGCGTAATTCAACTCATGGGGTTTAAGCTGTCGTGAGGCATATGAAACAACTCTTCCCTCCTGCATAAGTACGGCTCCAAGTCCTCGACGAGAAGCGTCGCAATACACTTCATAATCCTTGCGTTGATCTGGCAGAATCAACACTGGTGATGTAACCAAACGTTTCTTCAACTCCTGGGAACTGGCCTCACTTTGCTCAGTCCTTTTGAATTTGGTGTCCTTCTTCAACAACTTCGTCATGGGCTTCGCAATCTTCGAGAAATTCTCAATGAACCTCCGGTAGTATCCTGCGAGTCCAAGAAAACTCCGGATCTCTCCAACTGACGTGGGTGCTTCCCAATTTGTCACAGTGACAACTTTGGTGGGGTCTACTGCTATTCCTTCTCCGGATATAACATGTCCTAGAAATCCAACTTCCTTCAACCAAAACTCACACTTGCTGAACTTGGCGTATAGCTGATGTTCTCTGAGCTTCCCAAGTACCAAACACAAATGCTCCTTATGCTCCTCTTCATTCTTCAAGTAGACCAGAATATCATCAATGAACACCACAATGAACTTATCCAAAAACTCCATAAACACCTTGTTCATCATGTTCATAAAATAGGCAGGTGCGTTAGTCAGGCCAAATGACATAACGGTATACTCATGATGGTAAAAGTTGTCTTAGGTATATCCTGCTCTCGAATCTTCAGCTGGTGGTACCCTGATTGTAGATCGATCTTAGAAAATACTTTAGCTCCTTGCAACTGATCAAACAAATCATTGATCATCAGCAGTGGGTACTTGTTCTTGATCGTTACTTCGTTCAATCCACGATAATCAACAACCATCCTCAACGATCCATCCTTCTTCTCCACTAGAAGCACTGGTGATCCCCAAGGTGACGAACTTGGGCGAATGTAGCCTTTATCCAGTAACTCCTTAATCTGTTTCTTAATCTGCTCCAAATCCTTTGCGGGCATCATGTATGGTCTCTTAGATATTGGCCCTGTGCCTGGTAAAAGTTCAATCAAAAACTCAATGTCTCTATCCGGTGGCATGCCTGGCAACTCTTCTGGAAATACATCCGGAAAATCCTTCACCACTGGTACTTCCTCCTGTACAACTCCCGATAAGGAATTTACTTGAGTCCTCTTCGGCACATGCCGGGATACATACTTAATCCTTCTCCCTTCTGGGGTGGTGAGCAAAATCGTCTTACTGGCGCAATCGATGTTTCCTCCATACATCGATAGCCAATCCATACCCAGAATCACATCCAAACCTTGCGACTCCAAAATTATCAGGCCTACCTATGGTCAATGGCATCTGAAAACATCCTTGGCTTGCCATATACTCCGCTCCTGGCGAGCTCACTAACATAGGCGTACTAAGAACTTTGGTGGGCAGTTTATACTTATCCACAAATCCCCTTGATATGTATGAATGCGATGCACCAGTATCAAAAAGAACGATTGCAGTAAATGACTTAACCAAAAACTTACCTATTACTGCATCTGGCTGGGCTTCAACCTCCTCCACGTTAACGTGGTTCACTTGTCCCCTGTTGAAAGGGTTGAGCTTCTTCCCAAAGCTTCCATTGCCGTTTCCATTCTTAGCTTCAGGACATTCATTGGGGTAATGTCCAGTCTTCTGGCACTTGTCGCAAGTAACGTGGCTTAGATCTTTCTTGGCGGGCATTGCTGGGTTGGAACGGTTCTGGCCATTGCTTCCTCCATTTCCATTCCCATTCTTGGGGCCACTATGGTTGTGCAAACTTCCTCCATTGTGATTGTGACCTCCATGGTTATGCTGAAAAGGTCCTCCTGAGTTCGGGGTAAAACGAGGTCTCTGCTGAGCTCCAGAATTGTACTTCCCTTGTGCATACTTCCTCTTGCAGCTGTCAATCTGCTGCTGCTTCCCTTCAATCATGAGAGCTCTATCTACCAACTCCTGGTAGTTGTTGAAAGTTGCAACCATCAACTGCATGCTCAGCTCATCATTCAGTCCTTCCAGAAACTTCTCCTGCTTAGTTGCATCTGTAGCAACGTCATCTGGGGCATAACGTGCTAGCTTACTAAAATCATCCACATACTGGCCAACTGTGTGTCCTCCTTGGCGTAAGTTGCGAAACTCGCGCTTCTTCATGGCCATAGCTCCTGTTGATACATGGGCAGTGCGAAAAGCTTGCTGGAACTGGTCCCATGTAACAGTGTCGATGGGGTAAGTGGCTGTGAAATTCTCCCACCATGATGCTGCGGGTCCATCAAGCTGATGTGCGGCAAAACGCACTCTCTCCGCATCTGTGCATCCTGCAGTGGTCAACTCCCTTCCAATCTTGCGAAGCCATGATGTCTACTATGCAACCTTCTTCTTGTAGACGTTGTTGGGCCTCCATGTGCAGAGGTTTGTAGGACAGTAGCAAATTTCCCTCAAGTGGATGACCTAAGGTTTATCAATCCATGGGAGGCGTAGGTTGAAGATGGTCTCTCTCAAACAACCCTGCAACCAAATAACAAAGAGTCTCTTGTGTCCCCAACACACCCAATACAATGGTAAATTGTATAGGCGCACTAGTTCGGCGAACAGATGGTGATACAAGTGCAATATGGATGGTAGATATAGGTTTTGTAATCTGAAAATATAAAAACAGCAAGGTAACTAATGATAAAAGTGAGCATAAACGGTATTGCAATCCTAGGAAACAAGGCATAGGGTTCATACTTTCACTAGTGCAAGTTCTCTCAACAATAATGACATAATTGGATCATATAACTATCCCTCAACATGCAACAAAGAGTCACTCCAAAGTCACTAATAGCGGAGAACAAACGAAGAGATTATGGTAGGGTACGAAACCACCTCAAAGTTATTCTTTCCGATCAATCCATTGGGCTATTCCTATAAGTGTCACAAACAACCCTAGAGTTCGTAGTAAAATAACACCTTAAGACACACATCAACCAAAACCCTAATGTCACCTAGATACTCCAATGTCACCTCAAGTATCCGTGGGTATGATTATACGATATGCATCACACAATCTCAGATTCATCTATTCAACCAACACATAGAACCTCAAAGAGTGCCCCAAAGTTTCTACCGGAGAGTCAAGACGAAAACGTGTGCCAACCCCTATGCATAGGTTCATGGGCGGAACCCGCAAGTTGATCACCAAAACATACATCAAGTGAATCAATAGAATAACCCATTGTCACCACGGTTATCCCACGCAAGACATACATCAAGTGTTCTCAAATCATTAAAGACTCAATCGAATAAGATAACTTCAAAGGGAAAACTCAATCCATTACAAGAGAGTAGAGGGGGAGAAACATCATAAGATCCAACTACAATAGCAAAGCTCGCGATACATCAAGATCGTATCACCTCAAGAACACGAGAGAGAGAGAGATCAAACACATAGCTACTGGTACATACCCTCAGCCCCAAGGGTGAAATACTCCCTCCTCATCATGGAGAGCGCAGGGATGATGAAGATGGCCACCGGTGAGGGATCCCCCCTCCGGCAGGGTGCCGGAACAGGGCCCCGATTGGTTTTCGGTGGCTACAGAAGCTTGTGGCAGCGGAACTCCCGATCTATTCTGTTCCCCGATGGTTTTAGGGTATATGGGGATATATAGGCGAAAGAAGTCGGTAAGGGGAGCCACGAGGGGCCCACGAGGGTGGAGGGCGCGACCAGGGGGTGGGCACGCCCCCCTGCCTCGTGCTCTCCTCATTGATCCCCTGACGTGCACTCCAAGTCTCCTGTATTGCTTTCTTTCCAAAAATAACTTTTCCGAAGGTTTCATTCCGTTTGGACTCCGTTTGATATTCCTTTTCTGTGAAACACTGAAACTAGGGAAAAACAGAAACTGGCACTGGGCTCTGGGTCAATAGGTTAGTCCCAAAAGTAATATAAAAGTGCATAGTAAAGCCCATTAAACATCCAAGATGGATAATATAATAGCATGAATACGTCATAAATTCTAGATACGTTGGAGACGTATCAAGCCAATCATCTGCAACTATCGGCTCGGTGCTACTGGAGAACACCGGCGGATTCAGCCTTAGAAAATGGGCTAAGTGATCAAGAGGTGGTGGTGGTGGTGGGTTGTTGTTGTTGTTGTTGTTCCCCTGATTCTGATTCTGGACTAGTATCTGCATCAATGCATTCTGTTGCTGGATCAATTGGGTGATCTCCGGTGGGAAAACAAATCCGGTGTCACGTCTCAGAGGCATCTGATGGGTTTAGAGGGGAGAGATTAGAATAGAAAAGAGGTCTAGTGAGAAAGCACTACCCATATGCACATGAGACAAACACAATCATATCACTCAATCAATCAAGCAAGGGCATACAATCGGTCTAGAACTATCGTTAAAAGAGCTCGAACTAGTACTATGTACATGGAGGAATACTACTACTGTTATGGTGGTCGACTAGAAAAATTGATCGGTCGAAGACTCCATGATATCCGCTCCAGCTTCACCAACATAGTCATCATCGCTATCGTCAGGGTCCGAGTCGCTGTCGTCGATGATGATGTAGTTCTCCGGGCAAGTGGAATCGTCGTCTTCTCCTCCTGGCGCGGGGTCTCCCATGAACACTCCTAGCTTCTTCTTCAGATCATCATTCTTCTCCACGAGTATCGTCATTTCCTCCTCATATCCATCGCGTGTAGACTTGAGTTCTTCTTCCAGCTCCGTGATCTTGGTCATTGCCTTCTTCAGATCTATCATGCCTGCGCACATCTGGTTCTCCTGGCGTCGAATGTGCTGGTTTAACTCCTGGATGAAAGCGGCAATCGATCTATCCTTCCTAGTGCTGATCATTTCCCATTGCTCATCTCGGCGCCCACAATTCTGGTAAATAGTATCCTTGAGATCCTTGTGGTAAACTTCTCCAATGCATCCCATGACAATGTGGGCTGCCATGCTCTTTCCTAAACTCCAGGTTGGGGCATCAAAGGAAAACTCTATGGGCTCAGTGACTGGCGTGAATGTTCTTCCAGGAATCTGAACTTGAATCATCCAATGCTCCTCTTCTGGTAAACTGGCGATGTAGGTCCCGGTGAAGCTTGGTATTCCGATGTTCAGGTATTTAGTGACTTCCTTCAGGTGTCGTCGAAAAGGTGTTTCTTCATCCGGTTGCGTGAACTTGATCCTTGCATCCGCCATCCTAAAGAGTAGAAAATGGAGAGGAGTCAGAAATGAGAAGAGAGTAGTGATCTAGCGCTTTAGCTTAGTGGTCGTGTCCTACAGTCAGCGTGTGCTCTGATACCATCTTGTAGCGACCAGACCTCAAACAGTCTGATCTCTGTGCATCAGTGTCATCCCTGGATCGGTAATGCTGACACGCACAATACTTGAAGGATTTATGACAGAGTAGCAATCACACACTTATTACATCGAATGTCTCAAAAGAGAACTTATTACAATAAATATGGCTTAAGGCCATCTAATACGATAACAGCGGAAGGCTGGAAGATAAAATGAGTCCATCAACTCCAACGGCATCACTAAGTGAAAGACCACGACCTAAGGCACCTTACTCGTCGTCTGAAAAGTCTGCAACATGAACGTTGCAGCCCGAAAACGGGTCAGCACATGGAATATGCTGGCAAGGTAACACAAGAGTAATGAACAGAATAATAGCTATCACTACATGCATATTTGGCTGGTGGAAGCTGTATGGTAAATATGTTTTGTGAAAAGCCAATTTTTCCCTACAACAAAGGAATAAATTTTATTTACCTATCATGGTGGTTGTTAAACATTGGGAAGGTTCACCCAACTCAATCCCAATTAAGCATCATCATTAAACCCAATCAAATTATATTAAGAGTGATGAGATCCACATGATAATCCAAGAACTAGATACTCAAAACGTCCATAACCGGGGACACGGCTAACCATGATTAGTTTGTACAGAGGTTTGCGCACTTTTCCCCACAAGACTCGATCTCCTCCGTTGGATTTCTCGCACTACATGATGTTTGAGAAACGGATGACCGAGACACAGTCTTTCCGAAGAGGTCCCCTTAACTGATAGATAGGCCGGTACACCTAAAATCCCCTACATCTGCTAGCCCGTCATGGAAAGGTTTCCCACAACTTACTCAACTATGCCAGAGCCCATAATGGCATGTGGCTGCACACGGAAGTTTCTAGCATGAATAATCTTATGATCCCTTTGAGCCCGGGTGGCAGTCCATAGAAGAATCACACAGTACCCCGGGATTTCCAAAAAATACAGGCAACACTGGGTTCCCCAGGTGCCTCAATCCACCCAGATGTGTATTAAAGTAGCCACCTTAAGTTAACCATTAATTAACAATACACACATTTGTCATGGATACACTCACCCAATCCATGTCTACAAGCATAGCATAGCAATATAAGCAACGTAGAAGTAACTCCCAAAGGTTTGGTAATAAACAGGACAATAGGTACTACCTCATCTACTTCCCAAAACCCACATATTAATCAGATCCTAATCATGCAATTGTTTGAGGATTGATCTAATGCAATAAAACTGGGTAGTAAAGAGGTATGATCAAAGTGTTACTTGCCTTGCTGATGATCCGTGAAACCTAGAGACTCGTAGTAGCACGCTTCGCACTCCGGGTACTCTATCGCAAACAAACAAGCATACAATAAGCACTCAACTAGAAGCACGGGTAAAACTCAAATAAGAGATCTAACCAGAAAGTTCAACTTAAGAACTCCGGTTTGCAAAAAGAATCAAATCAAACGAAGCAACGAAACTCAAACTGCGAAAGAAACAAGCTTCGATTACTAATCTGGGCTAAAGTCAAATTTTACAGTAGCAAAAACTTGTTTAAGCTGATTAAACAGAAAGAGGGCTTCGAGACGAACTCTAGGCGCTTGAATCGCCTGATTCCGATAAACGAGCGAAAAGATAAACTAAAACAAAAATCGGGTCAGAAATCGCGATCGAAAATAATCGCGGAAAACCCTGGAAAAAGAAAAACTGACGAACAGGCTAACGAACGAACGTTCGTTGTCCGTGACTAACGGGCGAAAACCGTTCGTTAAAACGAACGTACAGACGAACGTCCGCAAAATAAATAAACCGACGGAAAAACCGATCTAACGAAAATAAACCGAGAAAAAAAATAAAAAAACTGGGTTATTCGAAGAAAACTGACCGGTCAACGGCGGTCAACGGCGAGATCCGGCACGGCGGCAGCGGCTCCGGCGACGGCGGGCGGCGGCGGGAGGCGGCGGCGGCTGGCGGCGCGGCGGCGGAAGGCGGCGGCGGCGCTAGGGTTCGGCGGCGAGGCGCGGCTGCGGTGGGCTGGCGGGTGGGCTGAGGGGCAGGGGGGCCCCGGCTTATATAGCCCCCCGGGCGATGGCAGAGTCCGGGTCGCCCACGGCCCGGTAGGTCGGTTCGAATTCTTTTTTTAAAAACAATTCCGACGTGTAGAAAAAGAAAGTAAAGAAATACTAAATCGACTCCAAAAATCCTAAAATAAATTTTCACCGCCCTCTAAAAATCTATCGGACAAGGTGAACATTTATTTGAGACTCTAATGCAATTTTGGAAAACACATATTTGTCCTAATTCAAATAAAATAGCGATAAACTTCGAATAAAATTCTTATTTGATTTTAATATTAAATCTCCAATATTTTTCTTTATTTTGGGGAAGCCATTTTATCCCCCTCTTTTATTTTAATAAAAGAAATATTCAAAGAGAAAATAACTAAAATCAAACGATCCTCTTTTCAAAATTTGAGAAAACTCAAATATGAAAATAACGAAATTCCCAACTCTCTCCGTGGGTCCTTGAGTTGCGTAGAATTTTTAGGATCAAGCCAAAATGCAATAAAAATATGATATGCAATGATGACCTAATGATGACCTAATGTATGTTACAATTATACGTACATATTGTTACTTCTTGGGTGCTACGAGGATGCCATTGTGTATCTGTAACAATTCAAATACACGAACACGCATCCGCAAACGAAATGGACGCATACATGTTGTGCGGCTACCCGCAAAATGTCTCCAGCTTATCTCCATATTAACCAGCCCTCTCACGAAGAAGCTCCTCCAGCTGGGCATTCCTGGTGATTTCCTCCTCTACCTCCAAGGTCAGCATCTCCACCCTCTGCTCGAGCTGACGTACGTACGCGAGTAGCATCTCCTCCCTGGCCGTCGTCTCGCCGCAGCAGTTGCCGTCGTGGTGATAGCAGCAGCCACCTTCCAGTTCTTGGGCCAGCATCCGTTTCTGCACCTCGAGGCTTCCCAAGATAGTCATCAGATGCGGCACCACCACCCCTTTCACGCCAAACGATCCCTCGTTTTCTTCTCGATCACCTTGTTCTTCCGTTACTCCCTTATCTCCGTCTTCTCCGGCGCCTTCGCAGGTCCGCTCAGGCACGGTGTCCTCGTCGTCGAGTGGAAGGAACAGCCGTGCTGTCGTCTCGGTCCGGTCGAGCTCCTCAAAGCTGTCCGCGTCTTCCTTCCTCGGGCAGTCCGCGCCGAAGTTCCAGCCGCTCATGCGGCGGTTCTTGACGATGCTCGCGCTCGCCTGGCCGTGGCACGGCGACACGCAGCGCGCGCCCCCGGCGGCGCAGCCGCAGAGGCCCGTGACGTCCTTGCAGCGCTCCTCGATGCTCGGCACGACGCTGAGGACGTTGCGGACGAGGTGGTCCTTGGAGCGGCAGCCTTTGAAGAACGGATGCCGGAGAAGCTTCTCCGCCGATGGCCGCTTGGCCGGCTCTTGGCACAGGCAGGAGGACACCATGTCCTTGAACGCCTTGGAGAGCTTCTTGTTCTTGGAGATCTCCGCGTCCTCCATCCGGACGCGGCTCGTGATCCTCATCAGCATCGACTTGGACGGCGGCAGGTGGGAGAGGGGCGGCCGGCCGTGCGCGAGCTCCAGGGCCGTGATGCCGAACGACCAGATGTCGGCCTTGATGCCGTAGCCGACGTGCGAGTGGATGACCTCCGGCGCCATCCAGTACGGCG
Source organism: Triticum aestivum (assembly GCF_018294505.1). Classification (NCBI taxonomy): domain Eukaryota; kingdom Viridiplantae; phylum Streptophyta; class Magnoliopsida; order Poales; family Poaceae; genus Triticum; species Triticum aestivum. The sequence continues at coordinate 311,905,796 of NC_057808.1, read as the reverse complement.
TCCCTGCCATCTCGCTGAAGTAGGAAGAAGAGCTGAGGACAATCTGAGGGGCGTGTGTCAAGGGCCCGGAGAAGGACGACGCCGGCGGCGGGGTCTCGTATATGGACGCGGACACGCCGAAGTCGGCGAGCTTGACGGAGCCGTCGGAGTCGACGAGGACGTTTCCGGCCTTGATGTCGCGGTGGATGCGGCCCTGCTCGTGAAGGTAGCAGAGCGCACGGAGCGTCTCCTTGAGCACCACCGCGATGCACGGCTCTGGTAGGCCGTCGGGGAAGCCGTGGGCGAGGATGGAGTGCAGCGAGCCGGCGGCCATGAACGGCATGACCACCCATAGGTGGCTGCCCACCGTGAAGGAGCAGTGCGCGCGCAGGACGTTGGCGTGCGACAGGAGCGCCATGGCCTTGGCCTCCCGCCACACGTCCTCCAGGTTGGCGCGGGAGCGCTCGAGGTCGATGGCCTTGATGGCCACCGGCACGGAACCGAGCGGCAGGCACGCGGCCTTGTACACGACGGCGCTGACGCCGCTTCCGATCTTGCAGAGCAGGCGGTAGCACTCTGGGTTGAGCGGGTATTTGGCTTCGCCGCCGGCCCCCGCGTCGTCTGCCATGTCTGTGGGGACGCCGGCCGGAAATGAGAGAATGGATGTACATACTACTACACTGGTGATGATACTTACGTAGCGTCTCGTATACAGCAAACACTAGGTGAGAAAGCGGCTTGATTGGGGCGTGCCGCGTTCACAAGAGATGTCCGTGATCGCCTGTGGTCAGGAGGAAAGATGATCACAGGGTGGCACTGCATGTGAAGTAGAAAAAGATGAAAGGAGGGTGCTCACAGGGTAGTGTCGCCAAGAGATTTGTGGCCGGAAACAGATGGGTATCTCGTGAACCTATGTGGTCTCCAAATGTTGTTCTTCCTTTTTCTTTCAAGGTGAAGAGGCACGGAAGGCATTTAGAAAAAAAAAGCCCCTTGATTCATCACAAGATGTAGAATATGAAAGATTATCGCAACAGAAAAATTCGGATAGTTGTTCCCTTACGGTGAGCTCCCTTCTATCCAAAAAAGATTCTGCTATTATAAATTCAGATGATAAGTGTCACACGTATGGCATAAAGCACTCCGACCCAAACTTTTGTACAACTAAAGTTACCATTCAAAAAGAAAAAACAAACCTTACAAAACTGAAACTTGCCACCCGAAAAGAAAGTTGTCATCCTCGCGTCACTAATTTTCCATCAAAAATGTTTGGAGTTGCTATGTGTTCGTGCCACACGTGGGCAACGCTATGGTCAGCCGGGTGATAACCTGAAAAGATCCGCCGCCTCCATAGCCACTCGATGGAGCCTCGAATAGTTACCCAATCTTTACAACAAGAGCCTTGTTGTGTTCAGCCTTCCGCAACAAAAGTCTTGTTGCAATCTTTTCCAAACCGTTTTTCCTCAGATCTCTGCAACAGGAGTCTTGTTGCCATTTTTTCCAAACCGTTTTTCCCTCTGATCTCTTCAATAGTAGCCTTGTTGCACTCGGCCTTCTGCAACAAAAGCCATGTTGTGTCTTTCCCTGCGGTAGCACGTCGTCCCCGGCGCCGCCTTGCACGCGACATCGGTCGTAAAATCTATGGGGGTTTTGCTCATCATGGGAGGCTGCCAAAATCATGGACGAACCCATGTTGCGTTGAAGCACCGGCACAACAACATCAATTGTAGAACGACGATGGCATTGGGTCATGGCGTGACGAGGCACTAGCCGGCACCGATGAGCAGCCTTGTAGCGTGTGTACTCGCCCCATCTTCCCTTGCAACAGTGGTGTCCTGTGATGGGTCTCCAACTTGGTTGCCCCCCATTTGCAGCAAGGACTATGTGATTGGAAGGTGGCGACGTGAGCGTGGTGATGGAGATACATGAGAGAGAGGGGGGGACGAGACGAGTGGCTGAGAAATTTCTAAAGGATAAGGGAGAGGAAAGGAAACATGGCTTGGGTTGGTCGATGCAATGGTGTGTGGGCCATGAGGGCATGTGGCACACGCTCAAGGCAGCGGAACGTGTTGTTAGACTGCAACAAGCATCGTGTTGCACAACGTACTTTGCAGCAAGGCCTATGTTGCAAACTAGCTGATCAGTTCACGTTGCACTGCCCGCCGTAGGATCAAAATTGGATCGGACGACCGCAAAGGTGATCCCGTTATCAGCCGGGTGAGGGCAAGCGTTTCCGATTATAAAATGGGCAATTTTTGACCTCACGCCTTGGCCGGTTTAAGCAAAATCAACTGTGATGAAGAAACATTGGGAAGGTTAAACATGCATAGTTTTCTCAGGAATAGTAACTGACAGAGATAACCTCGTTAAATTCATACTTCCAGCCGACTCCAATGTTCCACTATGGGTTTCAGTAAATAACCGTTCAATCTAATGATCTAATCGAGAAAATACCATGAATGATTTAAGTTCCCAGTCAATTTCTCTTCTAAATCGACAACAATAGTTGTTGAGAAATGTGTAGTCTATGCAGTGCAACATCTAACATTATGCAGGTCTGCATTTGTTTGGACACACGTCATTGCTTACATTAACATGTTTTCAATAAATACATTTTTCTAAAATACAATTAATATGGAAAGGAGCGATCAATGTCATGATTTTCATATTCAACTTTATCCACTAACACCACATGATTGCAGGTGGAAGAGTTAACACATAACCGTCCTTGAGTTGACAAAGAAATCTGATTGTAACAACTGAAACCAATAGGGTTAATCTCTGGCATTGAGAACCCATTCTAGGTACAAACTTATGTACATGCTACCAGTCCTCCACATAAGTAGTTCAATATTGGTTATACGCTCTTGTCGAGTTTTAACCACTATCATAGATCGCTGAAGCTGAATGGCACATCACGTGAGTTTTAATGTGGTCAAAAAGGTGAAACATTAAATATACATGCTTACATTAATCAACAATATGGTGTGAGAATTTGCAAGAGTTATTATTATCATCTAGAGGCAATTTGCATGTTCATACATTGATGCGGGGCAGTTTGAACCACAAGTCTGTCTGCATCTATACCTAAAAAATGGGATCATGTATTGGCAAGTTGCCTGGGTTTTTTCATGCCAATCACTTTATTTCTTCTCAGTAACGATGTAAACTAAATTAAAAACATATGTTATCGTATAATATGATTTCTTAAGGACATTGATATTATCCTAAAATAAAAGATAAAACAAAGGAAAAAATAACCAAATGATGACAAAAACTTGCACATAGATCGTGTAAACTTGCACTATTGCATAATATGTAAGAGCAAGCATATAGTAGCGTAATTTTCAGACGACGGTATGATTCACAAACAGATTGCATAGAACTTGCATATATACCTCAACAATAAGTGATTGAAACTAAAGACAACAAACAAATAGAAAAATCGTTCAAACATGGGTTCAGTCAAATAGTAGACATCTTCTATTGTCTTCCAGTTGCTTATTTGTTTATGTGTATATGCTCTTTGCAGATGATGTGGGGCTAGTCAATGATAGTCGGAGGGGGGTCAATAGGAAGTTAGAGCTATGGAGACAAAACTTGGAATCGAAAGGTTTTAGACTTGGTAGAACTACAATCAAGTACATGAGGTGCGGTTTTAGTACTACTAGGCACGAGGAGGAGGAGGTTAGCCTTGATGGGCAGGTGGTGCCTCAAAAGGACACCTTTCGATATTTGGGGTCAATGCTGCAGAAGGATGAAGATATTGATGAAGATGTGAACCATCCAATTAAAGCCGGATGGATGAAGTGGTACCCATTTTCTGGCAATCTCTGTGATAAGAGAGTGCTACAAAAACTAAAAGGCAAGTTCTATAGACAGCGATTCGACTCGTCATGTTGTATGGCGATGAGTGTTGGCCGACTAAAAAGCGACAAGTTCAATAGTTAGGTGTAGCGGAGATGCGCATGTTGAGATGGATGTGTGGCCACACGAGGAAGGACCGAGTCCGGAATGATGATATACGAGATAGAGTTGGGGTAGCACCGATTGAAGAGAAACTTGTCCAACATCGTCTGAGATGGTTCGGGCATATTCAACGCAGGCCTCCAGAAGCTCCAGTGCATCGCGGAGGGCTAAAGCGTGCTGATACTGTCAAAAGAGGTCAGGGTAGACTGAACTTGACATGGGAGGAGTCCGTCAAGAGAGATCTAAGGGACCGTTGTATCACCAAAGAACTAGCCATGGACAGGAGTGCGTGGAAGCTTGCTATCCATTTGCCAAAACCATCAGTTACTCACGAGATCTTATGCGTTTCACTTCTAGCCTATACCTAGCCAAACCTCGGGCCGGGCCTAGCCAAGCCCGAGGCAAAAAACCTAGGCCCCGGCCTGGTTTTTGGGCCCAAGCCCGGCCCGAACGCATAAAAGCCCGCCGGGCCTCGAGCTGGGCCCCTTCAGAAAAGCGCAAAAACGACGGGTACGGGCCCGGCCCGGCCCGACCATCGGGCTCAAAATCTAGGCCCGAGCCCGGCCCAGGAGCAGCGTCGGGTCGGGCCGGGCCGGGCTGCCCATGGCCAGGACTACTCTAGCCTACCCCAACTTGTTTGGGACTAAAGGCTTGTTGTTGTTGGTGTTGCAAATAATAAAAGAATTTAAGAGATTTATAAAACATAAGTAATAAAATTGTAGTCAAATATTTTGTGTTAAAAACACTATACATACAAACAATGATTAGTAAATAAAAACATTTAAATATAAACACGTGAATAATATAAAAAATATTTAGTTAACCAACATTGATTTTTTATTAAATAAATAAATAAATATATTTAATGAATCTAAAAATGTATACACATGCGCTTATATCTAAATTATATAAAATGATGAGTACAAATATTTATGAATATTCACTTGTGCATAATTTTTACTCGTGACTTACATTCAAAAATATTATATAATTTAAATATTAGCGACGATTGAATATTCACATTAACAGTTTAAATTTTAAGTTATGAATATTTTGAATTAGACAAACATTGAACTATACAAATGCGTGCATAATTATTGAATGTTTGTATAATTAAATAATATTTTGGAATTGTACATTTGAAAATGAAATATGCAATACCCACATTTATATAACACACATGTTTATATAATACTCAGGTTTATAAAATATTTTACTAAATATTTAATATATAATATACGTGTTTATATTTAAAAAAAATATTTACTAATCATCATCTAATATGTATAATATTTTTAACACAAGCATAATTATTAATTACGGTGTACTAAATATTTTGTATGTAATACACCGGTTTATATTTGTATGTTTTTATTTACTAATTATTGTCTGTACAAATATTTGAACATAACATTACAACTTAGTTTTACAAATATATTAAAAAATAGTGCGCGCAAAATGGGCAGCAGTATCCGCAGCCCGTTAAAGCTCCACATGCATCATCGGTTAATACATACATACTCCTTATCCATGTTAGACACCCCGACGTGAACACGTGAAGTAGCTTGACTATGTCGTGTTAAACAGCTGGTCATGGGTTTGATCCCAGCGGGTTTTTTGGTGTTACAATTTTCGCACATACGTGCAGTACTTTGGTCCGGTTTTTCTGTAAATAAAAAATTATGAGAAGGTTTTGTGTGAAAATGCGTCATGGTTGTTGATTTTTTTGGAAAATAAAATTATGAGGGTGTTATTTGTAAAAAAATACATTGCACATATACGCATATTGTGATCGTATATGCACACTTGAGTCAAGTTAGGTGACCGTAAATCCGTATTTTCAAAGCTATAGCACCAAACTGAAATGTGATGCAAGTTCTCTGACTCCCAGTGACATGAGCTCTAAATCTAACCATAACATTAGACATATAGATCCAAAACAACCCCTCATGAAACAATTCATAAATTGGAGTTTGATACGTCTCCAATGTATTTATAATTTTTTATTATTCCATACTATTATAATATCAATCTTGAATGTTTTATATTCCTTCACAAGCAACTTTATATCATTTTTTGGGACTAACCTATTAACTTAGTGCCCAGTGACAGTTGCTGTTTTTGTCCTGTTTTTTACTTTTCAGAAAATCAATATCAAACGGAGTCCAAACAAAGAAAAAACTTTGGATTGATTTTTTCTGGACCAGAAGAGACCCTAGAAGGTTCGGGGGGAGATCGGAAGGCCCACGAGGGAGTGACAAGCTCGTGGGGCGCGCCTCCGGGGGGGACGCCCCACAGGCTTGTGGGCCCCTCGCAGAGCGTCTTGACCTAATTTTGCCTCTATAAATACCCAAAAATTCCCCTCAGAGCAGAGAGCATCACGAAATACTTTTTCCGCCGCCACAAGTTTCTGTTCTCGTGAGATCCCATCTGGAGGCCTCCATCGGCACTCCGCCGGAGGGCCGATTGATCACGGAGGGGCTATACATCAACTTTGCTGCCCTTCCGATGATGCGTGAGTAGGCTACCACAGACCTACGGGTCCATAGTTAGTAGCTAGATGACTTCTTCTCTCTCGATGTTCTTCAATACAATGTTCTCTTTGATGTTCTTGGAATTATATCCAATGTAATTCTTTTTGGCGGTGGGTTTGTTCGGATCCAATGAATTGTGAGTTTATGATCAAATTATTCATGAATATTATTTGTGTTTTCTCTGAACTCTTTTATGCATGATGGTTATAGCTTCGTATTTCTTCTCCGATCTATTGATTTGGTTTGGCCAACTAGATTGATTTATCTTGCAATGGGAAGAGGTGCTTTGTAATGGGTTCGATCTTGCGGTGTTCAATCCCAGTGATAGAAGGGGACATGACATGTATGTATCGTTGCTATTAAGGGTAAAAGGATGGGGTTTATTCATGTGTGAGTTTATCTTGTCTACATCATGTCATCTTGCTTAAGGCATTACTCCGTTTTTTATGAACTTAATACTCTAGATGCATGCTAGATGGCGGTCAATGTGTGGAGTAGTAGTAGATGCAGAATTATTTTGGTCTACTTGTCTCGGACGTGATGCCTATATACATGATCATTGCCTTGGATATCGTCATGATTATTTATTTTTCTATCAATTGCCCAACAGTAATTTGTTTACCCACCGTATGCTATTTTCTCGAAAGAAGCCTCTAGTGAAAACTATGGCCCCCGAGTCTACTTTTATCATATATTAAAATCCAAAAATACCTTGCTGTAATTTTTCTTTCTTTATTGTTTTTATATTTTTGTGCGATCTATTTATCTATCGCCATATAATTTAATTTTGCAATTAACCGTCGAGGGATTGACAACCCCTTGTTCGCGTTGGGTGCAAGGATTTGTTATCCTGTGTGCAGGTACTACTTACATAATGTTGCTTGATTCTCCTACTGGATTGATAACCTTGGTTCTGAACTGAGAAAATACTTATCTCCACTGTACTGCATCATCCTCTCCTCTTCGAGGAAATCCCAACGCAGGTCACAAGTAGCAGGGTTTAGACTTCAGTCACTCCCGCATCCCATCATCTACAAACTAATTTCACGATACCTTCCCCTATGTACAAACATGATGAAGTATCATGTAGTCGATGATCACATAACACCACTAGAGAACAATACAACATAATGTCAAAACATTGAACGGTGATCAACTTCACATGATTACTAATAACAAGACTTCTCCCATGTCCTCAAGAACAAATAGACCCACTCACAACTCATAATTTTGAACATGTTCAGTAGTTATAAATATGCAATCAACAAGCTAAACATAATGATCTTCCACCAAGTAAACCAACTAGCATCAAGTACAAGATGTAATCAACACTACTAGCACCCCTAGGTAGCAATATGAGGTCTGATACAAATATTGAACACAAGAGATGAACTAGGGTTTTGAGATGAGATGGTGCTAGTGAAGATGTTGATCAGGATGATGCCTACCACGCTGAGAGGAGCGTTGGTGATGATGATGGCTTCAATTTCTCCCCTCCGTATGGAAGTTTCCCCGATAGAATCGCTCCGCGCAGATCAAAAGTTCTCCGCCTCTGTTTCCGCCTCGAGACAGCAACGGTTGGTCCCGAAAGTCTTCTTTGATTTTGTTTCTAGGATTAATGGATTCATATAGGAGAAGGACATCGGGAGGAGAGCCTCTAGGGCCCTAGGTGTGTTAGGACCGAGAGTATATCGACTAGAGGGGGTGAATGGGAGATTCAAAAATTCTTTCAAATGTTTTGAACTGATCCCAAACACAGCAACAAAAATAAGCTATGGTAGATACGAACTCAATCAAGCTTGCTATTGAGGAACAAAACCTTCGATGTGGGATGCAATAATGGTTCGAGCATAGGATACAACAGGCTTGATGATACCGATGGTAATGCAATATGCCAACAGATACAATATCATGACACATAGCTAGAATTAAACTGCGATGGATAACTATGAAGAATAACTATACTGATGTAAAAGATCACAGCACAGAGGATAAAAAGAACTAAGGTAGCATGACAGAATGATGAGGGTGCAACAATGTGAGCAACGAATGATAACTGTCACAGCGAGAGTGGAGCCGAATGATATGCAACAGAAAATAACTGATGAGATAACTATCGTCACAGAGCACGTATGAAGACTGCCGAAAGTAATGAAGTGAAGTAAATTGAACCAGTGGTGCTCGATGGCGACAGAGAGATTTGGTAGACCAGTTCATGTTTCTGCCAAAGGGATACGTCTGGTTGGAGGCGTTGTGACTTAACACGGAAGATAAACTCTCTTCACCCTATTCTCGTTCAACTCAAAGCTGATCAGACTTCTGTTGATTTCACTCGTGGTAGATACTTGTCGGCGATCTCCAAACCTTCGGTCGACCTTCGCGAACCACAATCACTCTTGGTTGCTGAAGATCTAGCTCGGGGAAGACAACAACTCTTCAACACTCGAGCCGAAACCTATCCGTCTAGAGAGTGCGCAGCTCTCAAGAGTAATAGGTACAAGAACTCTAACTCAGAACTACTGTGATGCTCAACCACTGTCTAAGTTTGGGCTCTTGATTTTTCTCTCGGTAGATCTTAAACTCAAATCACTCGGAGAGGGGGTGCTCAAATCAATCTTCTCAGAAATCTTAGGCAGAGCAGCCACCAGACAAAGCCGATGCGGGGTGGCTATTTATAGCCGCAGCCTTCCCTGAAGGGAAATGACCAAATTGGACATCGAGAGCAGCCAATGGCCGAATGACACGAGTCCAACGATCGGATTTTGAGCATAACGGTAACATTACTTGCGGAGCAAGTAATGCTAACTCCTCGGTCTGAGACAAATCTCTCGCAGCGAAAAAGATCATAGTCTCTTGCTGGCAAGTATTTGCTCGGAACATAAAGAGATTTCTCTCGCAACTTTCATAGGTTCGGGCTAAGCATCACAACGGATCTAAGCTTCGAGAGCCTATACCCCTCTTAATAGTCTAGAGGTCCTATTACTCAAATGAACCAAAGAAGAAAGACGAAAAGAATACTACGTCTTCAATTTGTCTTCGACTTTTGTTCGCTGCAGTCAATTTCTTCGCACAATAACACCGAGCCAAATGCTTTGCTTCAGCAGTAATCTTTCGAGGGGATAATTCCTTTACAGTAGTCTTCTCGTCTACGTACCTTCACTAGATGTAGCTCATTCTTCTCTGCAGCGCAGATATACTTCGGTGAAGTTCCTCGAACTTGGCACCAGAGACAACATTCTCTTTGGTTTCTGTATGGACTATTTCTCTCTGTATGCACTAGCAAATAAATCAGTCCATACTTGTTTCTGCCAACAATCTCCAAAACACAAGAAGGCATATATTGCACCAACAAGGTGGCCAAGTGGCGCGACCAGGGGGTCGCCACGCTACTTGCCCATGTGGCTGGTTGGTGGGCCCCCTTGATACATCTCCAACATATCTATAATTTTTTATTGTTCTATATTATCATTCTTGGATGTTTTACAATCATTTTATAGCAACTTCATATCATTTTTTGGGATTAACCTATAGACATAGTCCCCAGTGCCAGTTGTTGTTTTTTACTTCACAGACTATCCCTATCAAACGGAGCAAAACTTTTTGGAGATTTTTTTGGACTAGAAGACAACTTGGGAGCCAAGGAAGCACCTGGGAGGAGGCCCGTGGGGACCACAAGACACCATGGCGCGTAGGAGCCCAGGTGCGCCCTGGTGGGTTGTGGGGCCCACAGGGGTCAACCGCCTCTTTGCTCCATAAATTCCCAAATCTTCTAGAAACCCTAGGGGAGCAGACGAAACACAATTCTAGCCCCCGCAAGTTCTAGAACCACGAGATCCGATCTAACACCATCACGAAGGGGTTCATCATCCTCATTGGTGCCTCTCCGATGATGCGTGATTAGTCCACCATAGACCTACGGGTCAGTAGGCAATAGCTAGATGGCTTCTTCTCTCCTTTTGATTCTCAATACAATGGTCTCTTGAAGATCTATTTGATGTAAACCTTTTTGCGGTGTATTTGTTGGGATCCGATGAACTTTGAGTTTATGATCAGACTATATCCATGAATATTATTTGAGTTTCTTTTATCTCTTATATGCATGATTATTTATAGCCTCGTATTTCTTCCTCGAATCTTTGGTTTAGTTAGGCCAACTAGATCAATTTTTCTTGCCATGGGAAGAGGTGCTTTGTGATGGGTTCGATCTTACGGCGTCCTCACCCAGTGATAGAAGGGGTAGCAAGGCATGTATGTATCGTTGCTATTAAGGATAACAAGATAGGGTCTATTCCTACATGAATAGATCTTGTCTACATCATGTCATCATTCTTATTGCATTACCCCGTTTCTCCATGAACTTAATACACTAGATGCATGTTGGATAGCGGTCGATGTGTGGAGTAATAGTAGTAGATGCAGACAGGAGTCGGCCTACTAATCTTGGACGTGATGCTTATATATTGATCATTGCCTTGGATATCGTCATAATTATTCGATCTTCTATCAATTTCCCAATAGTAATTTGTTTACCCACCGTATGCTATTTTCTCGAGAGAAGCCACTTGTGAAATCTACGGCCCCCGGGTCTATCTTTTATCATATTACTTTCAGATCTATTTTTCACCATATTTGTTTTCAGATCTACTTTTACAAAAACCCAAAAATACTTTGTTGCACTTTTTATTTGCATCTTTTATTTCACGTTTTATTCAGATCTATTTATCCAAACACATACAAACCAATCTATCTTTTTACCGATGAGAGATTGACAACCGCTCTTACGCGTTGGGTTGCGAGGATTTGTTCTTTGTGTGCAGGTACCGTTTACATAGTGTTTCTTGGTTCTCCTACTAGATTGATACCTTGGTTTCATAACTGAGGGAAATACCTACCTTAGTTGTACTGCATCATCCCTTCCTCTTTGGGAAAATACCGACGTAGTTTCAAGGCGCATCACCCCTCTAGCGTAATTTTTGCTTCAGTATTTTTTATCTATTCCAAGTCTCCGTAAAATTTCACGTCAATTTGAGCTCCGGAGAATTGCTATCTCTGTTGTCATTGTTTCAGGTCAGATTTCCAGGTGCGGGCAATCTCCCTCCTTTGATATATCTTGAATTTTAAGAGAGAAAAGACATTAGAATTGCATCATATTATGGAATATAACATTGAAATAACCTAAATAATACTCCCCCCATCCCACAATGTAAGATCTTTTTGCAAAAAGCGTCTTACATTGTGGGATGGAGGGAGTATTAGATAATTATGGTGTAAAATGGACGTATCATGTATCATATTAGAGAAATCTAGTGTGACGGCTAGCCTAGATTAGTCACCAATTGTGTATGCTACAAGTTTATTTGGTGATGTTTTGTACTAATATCAACGTCTACAAGAGGATTGCATATTATTTATAACTAGATGATACCCCGCGCATTGCTGCATGTATGCGCTGAGGGAATGTAAAGATACATATCTACAAATTTAAATACAAATAATTATAAAATGTTGAGTAATATAGTATAATAAAGAAAACCATTTGGTAAGCTCCTCATGGATTGCTGCACGTGCACAATGAAATCACATGAAGATCTAATCATAAGGTAACAATTCATCACACCGAAAAATGACGCAAAGAATTACATCAAATTGATCTCAATCATGTAGGAAAACTCATGAGATATTTGTATTGAAGAACAAGGTAGAGGAAAATGCCATCTAGATACTTTTATGAACCCATAGTTCAAGGAGGACTACTCACACATGGTCATGGTGGCAGCGAGGTTTACGAAGATGGCTCCAGCGATGGATCGCCCCTCCGGGAGAGTGCCAAAAAAGGCCTCCAGATTGGATCTTCACTGAATAGAGAGGTGGTAGCGACGGAATATTCCTCAATAAATAAAACTTAAATTCTGGGGGAAATATAAAGGCGTCTGCTCTGCGAGGCAGTGGAGATGTGCCTCCAGGAACCCACCTCGTGGCCTATGGGTTGACCTCATGGGATCGCCGCCTGGGGCCCCTAGGGCACCTCTCTCACTATCTCAGCTGATCCCAACTTTGTATCCTTCTGAAACTTCGCGATGTATTTTTATTTGATTTTTTTGTCCTTGCAAAATTGATTCCTGTCCAAAAATACCATAAAACAACAACTGACTGTGGGCACTGAATTAATATGTTATTCCAGAAAAATATTAAATATTGGTGCCAAAAGTATGCAATTATTATATAAAAGTAGTATGAAACAAGCAAAAACTATAGATATGTTTGAAACGTATCAAATACAAACACTGATTTAGGGAAACTCATGTGCTACATCGTTGGCATCTCGATACTGGACTTACAGATCTTTACATAAGCGATGTCACCAGGGAGAAATCCGAAACCTTGTTGTTGAGGTCCTACTTGACCAATGGTCCATTTGCATCCACGAACCGACACAATTGAGGAGGACAAGTTTGTTGCTTCCTTCATTAAAGTGTTGCGCCATGAACGGATCATCAATGCATTCACATCACCTCTCTCTCTCTCTCTCTCTCTCTCTCTCTCTCTCTCTCTCTCTCTCTCTCTCTCTCTCTCTCTCTCTCTCTCTCTCTCTCTCTCTCTCTCTCTCTCTCTCTGTAACCACTTCTCCATCCCATGCAACCGATCCAGACCCTCCAAGGTTTTGACCATATATATGCACACTGTCTATATTGAGCTTCAGATTATCACTAGACCATGACGGTGCGCGTTGCTGCACCCGTCTATTTTTCCTATAGAATGGTAGGAATATCTTAAATATATGGATGCATGAGAGAATTAAACTCCTATTTTCGGCGAAACACTTGAATTTCTTATCCGTTTCATTTACCCCAACCAACTATTGACCATTTTATGTGACTATTCTTCTATATTTGTTAGGTTATCTTGTCACCAACCATGCCGCAACCACGTCAGAGGTCACTAACATGTATTGAAATATACTCCCTCCGTCCTTGAAAGAGTATATTTCCAACTTTGTTGGAGGGTCAAACTATCTCAAAATTTCATCGAGTTTGTGCAAAAACATGTTAATGCTTGTGAAACCAAATAGGTATATGATGAAAAATATATTTTATCATAAAGCTAACGCTACTAATTTGATGGCATAAATGTTGGTCTATTATTGTATAAATACGGTCAAACATAAAAAAGTTTGACTTTCCAATAAAGTTGGAAGTACACTCTTTTAAGGACGGAGGAAATATATTGCAAAGATAATGCGTTCACATGGTATAGAACAACTTTAGATTCAGCTTTCGTTTTATATTGCAAATATATTGCTATATGACAATTAAGAACAATAGCTATGTATTTTCACATGATTCAAGCATCTTAAAATACTCCCAACAAAAAGTTCAAGTGCACACATAGCAACTGAATCAATACTGAAAGATCCCGTAGTAAATTTATGAAGTCCCGTACATTGAGTCTGCTCAACATGAGACAAAAATAAATATTGCGAATCTTTGCATGTCTTTTCACTTTATACAACCTTAAGTGAACGTCTCACAAAGACTTCAGAGATATAAGAGCATGATTGTAATGATGTTCTCTTGTCAATAACTGCCAACATTCTCAAAAAAGGGAAATATAAGAGCCAAGCAATTTTTCACAAGAGAAAGTGGAAAAAGACGCAAATAACAGAAGCGGGATTACTGTTGCTATAGCCTGCAAGCATGGTTAGATATTCTGTACATGATCCACGTCTCGATTGTCTCGAAAAGAAAAACTTGGATAAGGGAGTACACCTACACCCAGGATTAGGAAGTCCGGTCTTCTATTTGTAATTCTGTAATTTCTCTAGTGTCAATTCCAATTCGAAGCTTTCGTTTTGACTGAGACTGATGAGGTAATATTTGGAGGTTGCATTGCCTATGAATAAATGCCTAGTGAGCCAAAAACAAAGTTCCACTTTTCTACAGCATCACGTCAAACAATGGTAGCCTAGAAAGATAAGATAGAGTGAAAGAAGGAAGTTACTAATAGTAGAAAGATGCATAAAGATACGGAGGAAAAAAAGGACAAGCAATCAAACAACTTTTATCCTACACATTTTCAGCTTGGATAACCTCTGTGCAACCTGTGAACTAAAATAGGGTTATGTCATTTTCCTCAATTTAGCAAAGATGCTTTGTATTCAAAACAATATGTTTTACTGTGCAAAGTAAGGTTGATTACCTCGAGCACAAGTCATGTTCAAATGTTGGGATAATCCCAATGATCACAGACCTGGAGAAACACATAACAAATTTAACAATGTTGACTTTGGCTTGGGTATTCCTCAAGGATTCCCATGCCTGTTACTACAAAATTTCGTAACATCAAACCATTATTGCCCCGTAAAATGTAAAACCATTGATCATTATGGTTCTGCATCACTTTTGTACATTTTCTCTTGTTGTAACATCTAATTTATCCATGATTTAGTTGACCACCAGAATCTACATGAAAATAGTTGGTTGTCTGAAAGCTACATATAGCATATGTCAAGGTTTGTTAAGACGTAATACACCCAGCAATCTGTTTATACATGGATTTGAAACTTGAACCAAACCAGATTGCTTAGCACACACATGAATTGAAAGTCTGAATGCTACATACCGCAGTCAAGTTTGCTAAGCCAAAAAACACCCTACAATATTTGTAACTAAGTAACACCACACCTGCAATTTTTTGGTACGAAATATAAATTCTCCAAAAACTAGTTAGCCATATAATATATAGTACAATTTTTGTCATGCAAGGACTAATGAGCTAAATATTGCAGGTTCACGTTCACCAGTATGACATGGATTCTCCTACTATAAAGTAGGAATTACTTATATACTACTCGTATAACATATGAATATGAATTTGTCTTGCATTACGCTTCCACAAATTGGTTAGTTTTTCTACCTCTTGTTCATTTTACAAATCAGCTACTGTATTGAGCAGATATATTTGCATCGAGTGATCTTTTTGTGAGATTAGTTTCAGTTCATCTCCTTTCAATTTATTTTTTGCACAATCATGATATTAATTAAACTTGTCCATATGTAGCACCAAATCATGGATAAATGGGAGACAAAATCTGAGCAGTAGTGTTCGCTGCTCAATTATCCGCCCACTATAACCACTAAGTATCCTGACATTTATCACTCGAGCACAACTGAGATAAAAAAAGCAGGATAATAAGTAGCCGATGAAGTAGACACAGTCACACAGTATGTGCAGGACATACATTGGTTGTTGAATCCAGAGACGGGAGGCCCACGATGGCGAGAGAGAAGTGACGGTTGAATAGGTGAATTAAAATAAAGCACGAACAGAGAGAATAAAGAAACTCACCAGGAACTTGTAGTGTCGATCTCGCCATATGAGTTGCGTATTGCCAGCGGCGGCACGAAGGAATCAACAATTCTAAAAACGGTAGAAACTACGTAAACATGGCCATAACAGCATCGCGTGCTCCTCTTTTACTGAACCCTAGTACCACGGATTCCAAGCGCGGCCTCGAGTTTTTCTCGTCTCCTTTGTCATCGATGTCAAAAATCTGCATCCGCAACCGTAGAAGTAGGGAAGACAGGGAAGAAGGTGGACAGAACGACGATAGATGCGGCGGCATACCTAAGAGTGGAGCTAGCTTCCATCAGTGCCCACAGTGGCAGTCGCGGCGAACCTATGGCCGATGTTGCCGTAAAAGACAAAACTTGATGTCAAGAGGAATGATGTGGCGTCGCTTGCTTCGCCGGGGAGGGGCCACGGAGGAGAGGATCTGCCGCCGCCGCGCACTTAGGATTCAGGTCATGGACGAGAGGGTGAGGGAGGGGCGCAGACGGAGAAGGGGATGAGTGGATGAGTCGTGACTCGTGGGGTGGAGCATGGAGCGGTCGCTCAGCTTTAGGCCAGTTCTCTTGCTAGCTTTTTCGGGCTTCCAGAATAAGCTGCCTCGTACCCAGCTTATTCCAGAAGCCCAACTAAAATTTTCCTTTTAGAAGCCTATTAGTTAATTCTTAACCACTAGGCTTCTAAAAAAATAAATTAGTTGGGCTTTTAGAATAAACTAGATGACATCCCGCGTGTTGCTGCGGAAACTTGTAGTAGTAAATTTTTTCTTGTAACAATCTGAGACAAAAGTTGTATTTCGGTAGACATGAAAAGGCTCAATGTACGAAAAAGGATAGTACATCATGCCTTGGTAACACACTTAACAATATGCGACATAGTAAATGGAACAAATGTTTTGAAGGAGATCATCCAAAAAAAATACTTTGCTTGCCAAGATGTACAATGCACGACGGACATAAGAATGAGTATTGCACGTATTAGAGTAAAACATGCATTACAATATAACACCAAAATCATTGAATTGGTCGACCAAACACTCCATATTTCTAGAACCATGTGTTAATGGCTAACTTGGAGTTTAAATCCACGGGAAGAGATTATTCATAGAGTACCACTGAAAGGAAAGGCACATAAGCTACATATTTTAATCATTAAAGCTAAAAGGGCTTATGAAGGATTAACCGAGAAGTAATGAAAGCAGAGATACCACACTGAAGGTCCCCAATCAAAAAATTACAATACTTGTGTTTACTCCCCAAAGCTCAACCTTGGACCAAAACAAAATAGCAGTATTAACAAAAATCCTACACTTACGGAAAGTGTGCTACGGACTGATTTCACAGGGAGATGTGTCATCCTCTCCACCATGAATTCACCCCTCCTTGATTTTAGCTGACCCCACCCCTTGATTTTAACTGGGCCATGCCAGCCCGTAACTTCCTTTCCGTGAGAAATGGCCAAAGCTGGGCTGGATGGATATGAATGGTCATCAGGCAATGAAAATCATTTACAGAATTGGTAATCATCATAGCATAGTTAACAGAAAATCTGAAAATGGTTTGGAATGCCATATGTCTAAAACAAAACTCATCAAGTCAATTCATCAGTGCCCTTGTTCAATATATATACAACATACTAAATCCCTAGGAAGTATGGGAGATAACAAAAAAAGGAGACAATCATAGAGTGTATGTACTACATAACATATTTGCAGAAAAACATCCAGGCAAGGTGGCCAAATACATCTCCTTAACCTATATAGCTGGAAAAAAAAGTGTGTTGGTTGTCAGGTATAGGTTTATTATATAATAAATCAACCTAATAAATGTAGATCGACATGTACATAGCTAGCCTTTTTGTGTGGAAAATAAACACAGTTAGCCTGATCAAGTGTTGGAAGGGATTACATACGACCTACATTAAACACCGGTGAACAACACGTAATGGTTTGTGACTGATGAAAAGATGTTTATAAGGAATTATATAATGGAGGAACAATTGCAAGTTGCATACAAAAACGTAAGAAACTGGAGGTCACAAAAATGATATATTGCAAAAGTTAAATTGAGGTGCGAAGTTTTTTCTTATTGACATGAACCAAATTTGTGCCACCAAAAAGGATACCTTAGCCTCTTCTTTTTTTATGATGAGAAAGCAGACACCAAATGCAGTACGTTTACAAACATCTCTGCATGAGTTCTATAGTTCTTGGCATGGCAAAATAATATGCGAAAAAATAAGCCAAAATGTGTTATGGAGATAACTACCAAATAAACACCGTCATTGAAAATGCAATTTACTAAGCACAATCTTAAGGTTCTCATGATTTGAGATGGTGTTAAATACTAAAATAGATCCTCGATTTTCAACTTTAACTACAGTGTAGCATTGGAAGATATATTTCCAGCATAAACTTAAGATGTGTAGGTCAAAACATTTGTAACCCTTTAGAGGGAAAGATATACCTGATATAGTGATGGAATGATAAAAGAGGCATGCCTATTGTGATCTGTATAATCCTGATGGTCACTACTTGAGAGAGCGATGGATCAAAAAGCTTTGTCACTATTGCATCAGAACTGGGTAGTAAAGCATGTATGTACATCATGCATGAATCATTAATTACGTTTGTCATTCAAAATAAAAGGCAATGATATAACTCATCAAAACATCTGGTACTGACCAAATAAACAATCGTAAGAGCACTTTGCCTGCATTTTTTTTACTTTTGCTAATTCAGTGCAAATCTGCAATCTGGGTAAAGATAATGAAGAATGTACAAAAGCAACAAAACCAATGGTTGTAAAGCTTTTCTTGTAAACTAAATATGGAAGTATAGAGCGCATTATTTATCCAGGAAAAGTGATAGGGCGGTAAAGCTTTGCCTGTAAACTAAATATGGACAAAAGTTCAGGAGTTATATATAGAGAGATCAATGTTGCCCATGCTCATAAATCATGCAGAATAAGCTTCAGTTGATAGCAGTTACCAGCAAAGTAAGACTACTTTTATTTAGCTTCAGCTGGTAAGAAGAACATTATAGTGCCAATATATATGTTTGTAGCATCAATCATTCCACCTATTTCGTTTTCTAACTCCCAGAACACCATCCAATTACCTGTAACCTGTTTGTAACAAAAGAGTATGCAATAAGCTATAAATTCAAGGGAAAAGAAAAGAATAGATACAAATTAATAGGAGCCCCTTAAAATTCGAAGCACAAATATTATTCAGTTATTAAGGAGTGTTTTTTTTCACGGAAGAGCGGGCACATTCAGAACCTATTCCAAAAGGAACTTATATCTACCTCAGGAAGGGGACGTTGACAGAATATCATCAATTAACCCCCTAATCTAGATTATTTGCCCTGCCTCCCTCAGAAACACATGTCTAGGAATTCCAGTACCAGTTCGCTTCCTCCTATTAAATCCAACCACCTTCGATTCTTGTACATGAAAAAATTGAACGGCAGGAAGAAAGAGTCCATCGATTGGGGATTAAAAGGCTGTAGCAGTGAGCAGCTTATAAGGGAGGAAGGTGTACCTGTAGAGGCATTCAGATTCTCCGAGCATGTGTCCGCGGCGACGCGGTGGTGGCGGCGAGGGATCCAATCTGCCTCGTCCGGCACGCGTCGCACCGGAAGGAGATGAGCGTCGACGGTGGTGGGGAGATTCAACTCGCGTTGACTTATCGGCAGAGAAAATAACGAATCTGGAGATGAAGCACGTACACCCAGCTGTGGTGGTAACGAAGGGAATGGAGAAAATGGTGAGGAAGAAGAAAATCCATCAGGTTCTTTTGGAAAATAGCGTGGGGAAGAAGACAGACGGGCACCTTGCAGATCTCGAGCAGAGGCGCCGGCACAAATTTCTGCAGAACAATATTTAAAGGGTGGACAGTTGCCGGAGGTCTCCACCAGTTTCTTCTACACCTCCATTGTGATGAAGGATACGATCGCTCGCCTGCCCCAATCCGTTTCATGCGCGCATTTGTGGTGGGGAGATTGAGAGTCAGGAGGAGAAGCGGTGAAGATGAGCAGTCTGGGCGATTGACCCCGACGTGCGCCATTAGCAGATGGGCCAACGGCTAGCAGGCCATCCTCGTACATGCCGCACAGCACGGTATGCCAGAAACGAAACACATGACGTGGCAGAGTTGATGATGTGGTGAAACTGCTGAGGTGGATAGGCTGCATGTCAAGAGAAATAAGTTAGTGGGGATGAACTATTTAGGTATTATAGATTAGGTAGGGTGCAGCTTATTGCAGCTTATTCTAGAAGCCACCAAAAGAACTGGCCTTTAACGGGTCCGCGTACGTACCTGTAACCCGAATAAGCCAGAATCTACAGATTTTGTTCCAGGAGCAGCTGCCCAATTGACGATGCGCCCGACCCGCAACAATGCTGGCCCGTAAATCTATCTACTGCGGGAAGTGCTGCCAATCGGATGGCCAGGAATGTTCAGAAGCTTGATCGGATGGCTGAAAAGGCAGAATGTCTGAGGAGGCTCCTAAGGTGCACAGCTATAATGTTTTAAAATTTGACGGGGCCTTCCATTTTCTTTAACTTTGTGCCTACTGATACGTCGCCAACGTATCTATAATTTTGATTGTTCCATGTTATTATATTATCTATTTTGGATGTTTTATATGCATTAATATGCTATTTTATATTATTTTTTGGACTAACATATTAACTCAAAGCCTAGTGCCAGTTTCTGTTTTTTCCTTTTTTTGAATTTTACAGAAAATGAATATCAAATGGAGTCCATACGGAATACAACTTTCGCGATGGTTTTTCTTGGACCAGAAGACACCCAGGAGACTTGGAGAGGAGGCCAGAAGACCTACGGGGAGGCCACAAGCCCTGGGTGTCGGGGTTCTGGGACCGGGGTGCCCAGACTTGCCTGCCTGCGGCCCGAAGCGTGGCTCCACCAACGGCCTGGTACGGCCCAGCTTCAGCAGCGACAAACCAAGACCCTCGTGAGGGGCCAAGCCTCGCGAGGCAGACAATACCAAGACCTCCCTGGGGGCGGCCTCGCTAGGCCGGCTCCCGAGGAGCTGAGATATCTATGCAGGGGGCACCTCGCGAGGTTCACATGACGTGAGACGTGACGACCAAGGCCAGGTGGGCGCCAGCGGGCGCAGTGCACCAGTTTCCTCTTTAGTGCTAAAGAGGCAAGCGCAAGCGAGGAGTCCCGAGGCATCAGGCAAAGGTTTCCATATCGATGCAACAAGACCAAGACCAGCAGGACGGCAGGAAGGAGGTCACCACGGAGCCCACAATAGCGTCACCACCAGAGCCTTTAGCAGGCGAAGACTACTTTTGTCAGAATAGCTTGTACTAGTTGTCTCCCTTCAAAATTGGCCGTTGTGGGATCCCTTCCAGCCTACATTTGGAAAGAGGACCAAGGCCACTATAAATAGGACCTAGCCACCACCATGGAGGGGATCGATTCAACCCTAACCCCCTCACCAACTCATCTTGGATTAGATCCATTCCATCCTCACATCCACCAGCTCATCGAGCTCAAGAACACCTCTCCTCCTGAGGCGGTTCATCCACTATACTAGTTCATCCTCAGCCCTCGAGGCAATCCACCACCACATTGGAGTAGGGTATTACACCACGCGGTGGCCCGAACCAGTATAAACCTCTGTGTCTCGTGTTCTTTGGGTTCGTCGAGCTAGGCCGTGAGATCATTGAGCGAGCGAGATAGGAAGAGAGTGTTCTTCGTCCGCACCCCAGAGTTCGAACCTCGCAAGGGTTTGCCGGAACCCGTAATCCGACATTTTGGCGCGCCAGGTAGGGGTGCGCCGAAGCTTTCCTCCGTCGATCCACGCTCCACTGCTCCACCGCATCCATGGCTGATGCTCGTCGAGCCCGCGTAGAGCGTCGGGCCGCTCTCAACGCTCGCGTTGCCCAGATGGCGCCCGTTGGCGGGCCTCCCCGTCGCTCTCCATCACTTGCTGCCAACGCCGCCACCGGCCCGGCGGGAAACGAGCAGCAAGCTTCATCGCTGCACCGCCACCCCGTCGCTGACTCCGCCCGGCTCGTTGTCCCACGCTCGCCGCGGGCCCGCGGACGCGCAGGCTGCGCTGCTCATGGCGCGTGAGCTCCCGCGCTACCACCCAGTCGACGACCTTTACGAGGACTAGCTGGACCGCATCGCCGAGCTCGTCGGCGCCGCTGGTGAGGGAGTCCTAGATTAGGGGGTCCCCGGGTGTCCGGGCTATGTGGTATGGGCCGGACTGATGGGTCGTGAAGATACAAGATAAAAGGCCTTCCCTAGTGTCCGGATGGGACTCTCCTTTGCGTGGGTGGAAAGCTTAGATCAACTCTTGTAATCCCTATACTCATCAAAGTCAATCAAGTAGGAAGTAGGGTATTACCTCCATCAAGAGGGCCCGAACCTGGGTAAACATCGTGTCCCCCGCCTCCTGTTACCTTCGATCCTCAGATGCATAGTTCGGGACCCCCTACCTGAGATCGGCCGGTTTTGACACCGACATTGGTGCTTTCATTGAGAGTTCCTCTATGCTGACGACAGAAGGTCCGATGGCTCGTTCGATCATCTACAATGATGATGTTTCGGGGGAGACTTTCCCCCCTAGCCAAATTTTCGTATTCGGCGGCTTCGCACTGCGAGCCAACTCGATTGGCCACCTTAAGCAGATTGACAGCTACGCCCCTGGTCATCAGATCAGTTTCGGGAACCTAAATTATGTTGCCGATATTCGAGGAGACTTGATCTTCGAAGGGTTCGTGGCCCCGACCGCCGCTCTGGCCTTAGATCCAGAGCAGACTACCAGGTCCGAAGACGGGAGTTTAGAGCCCGCCGGACTCCCTGCAATTATGGAACTTGCTACCGGGGATCTGGAGGGGACGGCGTCATCGGCAAACCCAAAGACGAACCGAGCTCCTCTTGTCGCTAAAGTGCCGGACTCTCCCTCGGGCTCTAAATCTGAATTCTCGAGGTCCGCGTCAAGCGGGCGCGGCCAGGAGGCTCTCACCCCAGTCAGCCCCGCGGACTCTCGCTTCTCTGTCCAATCCTCGCTCCTAAACGAGGCTCTGGACTTAATGTGATCCCTCGCCATTACAGAGGAATCGCTTCTGAATTACGCCCAGCCCGGAATAGGGGCTGAGAGCGGGGAATTTTACGTCCCACCCACCACCCACTTCATAGCCACAGTCGAAGATCTAACCGACATGCTGGACTACGCCTCCGAAGACATCGACGGCATGGACGACGATGCCGGAGACGAACAAGGCCAAGACCCTCCGTTTACCGGACGTTGGACAGCCACCTCCACATACGACGTGTACATGGTGGACACACCCAAAGAGTATGACAGCGAGAAGGATCTGGTTGAGGACAAGCCTGCTGAAGCACCACCAAAACATCGACGTCAGCGGCGCCGCTCAAAATCGCGTTGCGACAAAGACAGCAATACCGGCACCGAAAGAACAACACCCCGGAGAATGCCGAAGACCCAGAAGCCCCTGTCGAACCAACATCCGAACAGGACGATTGGGAGGATGAGCAAGTTAACCCCGACGATCCTATCGGGAACGAGGACTCGGAGGATAGTAATTACCTACCGATCTCCGAAGAGGATGCGAGCCTCGGCGACGAAGACTTCATCGTACCAGAGGAACCCCTCGAACAAGAGCGCTTTAAGCGCCGGCTAATCGCCGTTGCGAAAAGCCTAAAAAAGAAGCAGCAATAGGTTCAAGCTGAACAGGATTTACTCAATGACAGATGGACTAATGTCTTGGCAGCCGAGGAATACGGCCTCGAACGCCCAACTAAGAGTTACCCAAAGCGCAAGCTACTACCACAATTTGACGACGAGGCCCTGGAGCCAATACCGCCAAAGCACAA
Organism: Triticum aestivum; assembly: GCF_018294505.1. Classification (NCBI taxonomy): domain Eukaryota; kingdom Viridiplantae; phylum Streptophyta; class Magnoliopsida; order Poales; family Poaceae; genus Triticum; species Triticum aestivum. The sequence goes on along the minus strand of NC_057808.1, from coordinate 311,882,088 downwards.
AACTGCTGACGAACCCGACCGACCACCACGTGGACGGGACAGACCGGCTACTTATGCCGAACACTAGCCCGCGCCACCCCTCCGTAGAGGCAAGGAGGCAACAGCCCTGGGCTATACCTACGACCTACGCAAGGACCTGGATAATAGAGCCGGTCAGACAAGATCAATCTATGGATCTAGGGGGCGTGCTCCAATGCGAGAGGACGGCCATCAGGCCTGGCGTGATAGGCACAACCTCACCCGGGCCGAAAACCGCATACGGACTTCATCCAAACTGCGTCGCAACATCGCCCGGTACAGAGGCGCCACACACCCCTTATGCTTCACCGACGAAGTGACGGAACATCAGTTCTCAGAAGTGTTTAACCCCGTGAACATTGAATCATACGATGGTACGAGCGATCCCGCGATATGGATTGAAGATTTTCTTCTCCACATTCACATGGCTCGCGGTGACGACCTCCATGCCATCAAATACCTGCCCCTAAAACTCAAGGGGACAACACGGCATTGGCGGAACAGCCTCCCAAAAAACTCTGTTGGTAGTTGGGAAGAATTGGAAGATGCCTTTAGAGACAAATAAGGTACCTATGTTCGGCCTCCAGACGCCGATGACCTTAGTCAAATAGTCCAGCAACCCGGAGAATCAGCCCGGAAGCTCTGGACCAGGTTCTTAATTAAAAAGAACCAAATTGTGGATTGTCCGGATGCCGAAGCCCTCACAGCCTTTAAACACAGCGTCCGGGTCGAGTGGCTCGCCCGACATCTCGGTCAAGAAAAACCGAAGTCCATGGCAGCCCCTACCGCACTTATGACTCGCTTTTGCGCGGGAGAAGACAGCTGGCTAGCTCGTAGAAGCAATAGCACTAGCGACCCTGGCACCTCCGAGGCCAAGGATGGCAATGGTAAGCCACGACGCAACAAACGCAAGCGTCGAAACAAAAATGAAGATACTGAAGACACGGCGGTCAACGCCGGATTTTCAGCGGCTCTAAATCCGGTCAGCGAAAGAAGCCATTCAAAGGAAACAAAGATGGTCCATCCAGTTTGGACAGAATACTCGATAGGTCTTGCCAGATTCACGGCAGCCCTGACAAACCTACCAATCATACCAACAGAAATTGTTGGGTCTTTAAGCAGGCCGGTAAGCTAAACACTGAACATAAGGGGAAAGGGCCGCCCAACGAGGGCGATGACGAAGAGCCTCGTCCACCGAACACAGGGGGACAGAAGAAATTTCCTCCCGAGGTCAAAACGGTGAATATGATCTACGTCACTCATATCCCTAAACTGGAGCGCAAGCGCGCCTTAAGGGACGTCTATGCCATAGAGCCAGTCGACCCAAAATTTAACCCATGGTCAGCCTGTCCAATCACTTTCAATCGCAGAGACCATCCGACCAGTATCCGTCACGGAGGTTCGGCCGCATTAGTCCTCGATCCAATTATCGACGGATTCCACCTCACGCGAGTCCTTATGGACGGCGGCAGCAGTCTTAACCTGCTTTACCAGGACACTGTCCTTAAAATGGGTATTGATTCGTCAAGAATCAAGCCCACTAAAACCACATTTAAAGGAGTTTTACCCGGCGTAGAGGCCTGTTGCACAGAATCCATTATGCTGGAAGTCGTCTTCGGCTCACCGGATAACTTCCGAAGCGAAGACTTGATCTTCGACATCGTCCCCTTGCGCAGTGGCTATCATGCACTGCTCGGACGAACCGCCTTTGCCCGCTTCAATGCAGTCCCGCATTACGCTTATCTAAAGCTCAAGATGCCCGGACCACGCGGCGTCATAACAATCAATGGAAATACAGAGCGCTCTCTCCGTACTGAGGAGCATACCGCGGCCCTCGCAGCCGAAGTACAGGGTAGGATCATTAAACCGAATACTACATCGGCAGTCAAAGCCCCGAACACTGTCAAACGAGTCCGGTCTACCCTGCAGAATGGAAGTCTGGCTCGTTCAGAGCTACACTAGTAATTCAGCCTCCGTCAAGGCCTCAACCTGACAGCGGCATACGTACCGCGTGTACATCACTACGCACTAAAGATACCATGGGCAAGGATGGAGGCCTACCAAAAATAAGGTCCACAATACAGTTTGACCCTATCCGAACCCTCATATTTCTCTCTTTCCTCTTCTCTTTATTTTTCAGGTTCTTTACAACCCATATCACCTTTTGATGGTACTAAGGGCCCTTTTTCTAGGCCCCTTATAAATACTAGATCGTTGATCCTCTCAAAGGATCATACACCAAGGCGAAAAGCAGCACAGACGTGCGGCATAGTGTCCAAATGATCTTCAAGATCATCTTTTTAATTTTAGGGCCTGTATACAGGTTTCCCTTGTCCTCGGCATGTAAAATAGCCGTGATGCTTATCGCATCTCCTGTAAAAACACGTTTTGATGTACCAATCAGACTATAATGGAAACAGTGTCGCCCAACCCTGTTCGGTATTGGCTCATCTTTTAATCCATTTTTCCACTTCATGTCCGAATTGACATATACACCTTGGTACGACTTAAATCGCCAGGGGCTCTATTCAAGCCATATATATATATATCTTCCACAATATAAAGTCTGAATACTCTGAGAGTACACTTCGGCGTCCCGAATACTACATTATATGCATCAGCTCTGAATCACGTCTTTGGTCAATAGTTGGGTTGCCCGGCTCTTGTGCTTGCTGATACGTCTCCAACATATCTATAATTTTGATTGCTCCATGCTATATTATGTACTGTTTTGGACATTATTGGGCTTTATTATTCACTTTTATATTATTTTTGGGACTAACCTATTAACCGGAGGCCCAGCCCAGAATTGCTATTTTTTTTCCTATTTCAGAGTTTCGCAGAAAAGGAATATCAAATGGAGTCCAAACGGAATGAAACCTTCGGGAACGTGATTTTTAGGAAGATTATGATCCAGGAGACTTGGACCCTATGTCAAGAAACAAAAGAGGAGGCCACGAGGTAGGGGGGCGCGCCTACCCCCCCAGGGCGCGCCCTCCACCCTCGTGGGCCCCCTGTTGCTCCACCGACGTACTCCTTCCTCCTATATATACCTACGTACCCCCAAACGATCAGAGACGGAGCCAAAAACCTAATTCCACCGCCGCAACCTTCTGTACCCACAAGATCCCATCTTGGGGCCTGTTCCGGAGCTCCGCTAGAGGGGGCATCCATCATGGAGGGCTTCTACATCATCATCATAGCCTCTCCGATGAAGTGTGAGTAGTTTACCTTAGACCTTCGGGTCCATGGTTAGTAGCTAGATGGCTTCTTCTCTTTTTTTGGATCTCAATACAATGTTCTCCCCCTCTCTTGTGGAGATCTATTCGATGTAATCTTCATTTTGCGGTGTGTTTGTTGAGACCGATGAATTGTGGGTTTATGATCAAGATTATCTATGAACAATATTTGAATCTTCTCTGAATTCTTTTATGTATGATTGGTTATCTTTGAAAGTCTCTTCGAATTATCAGTTTGGTTTGGCCTACTAGATTGATCTTTCTTGCAATGGGAGAAGTGCTTAGCTTTGGGTTCAATCTTGCGGTGTCCTTTCCCAGTGACAGTAGGGGCACCAAGGCACGTATTGTATTGTTGCCATCGAGGATAACAAGATGGGGTTTTTATCATATTGCATGAATTTATCCCTCTACATCATGTCATCTTGCTTAAGGCGTTACTCTATTTTCATGAACTGAATACTCTAGATGCATGCTGGATAGCGGTCGATGAGTGGAGTAATAGTAGTAGATGCAGGAAGGAGTCGGTCTACTTGTCTCGGACGTGATGCCTATATACATGATCATACCTAGATATTCTCATAACTATGCTCAATTCTGTCAATTGCTCAACATCAATTCGTTCACCCACCGTAAAATACTTATGCTCTTGAGAGAAGCCACTAGTGAAACCTATGGCCCCCGGGTCTATCTTCATCATATTAATCTTCCAACACTTAGTTATTTCCTTTGCTTTTTACTTTGCTTTTATTTTACTTTGCATCTTTATCACAAAATTACCAAAAATATTATCCTATCGTATCTATCAGATCTCACTCTCGTAAGTGACCGTGAAGTTATTGACAACCCCTTATCGCGTTGGTTGCAAGGATTTATTTGTTTTGTGTAGGTGCGAGGGACTCGCGCGTAGCCTCCTACTGGATTGATACCTTGGTACTCAAAAACTGAGGGAAATACTTACGCTACTTTGCTGCATCACCCTTTCCTCTTCAAGGGAAAACCAATGCAGTGCTCAAGAGGTAGCACTTGCTACCTTACATTCCGTTTTCGGCTAAGGCAGTAAAGGGAGAACCACTGCGATTGTGTTTCCTGCTGGCCCGGTCAAACACCTCAGTAGAGAAAGCCGAAAACTGACTGTCGTGATGCGGCAAGAGCTAGTCAGCAATTCGGTGACCTACTAAATCTCTAGCGATTTCTTCCATATTACACGAAGGTCTGGCTTTTGCCAGTCACGTGCTTAAGGCATCCAAGTTCGGATAGCCGCACACGCACTAGGGGCTATCTCACAGTCCCAATATCAAACTCCTATGGCTAAGTGAGAATGATAAAGCCGCATAGTCCGATTGCCTGGTTCGCCGCACTAACACCTCCTTCACGGACAAAGATGTTGGGTCAAGTGTGGTTACGTGCCATCCCGAACACCCCCGTAGTATCTACGTGGGGGCTGAAGCCGACGACTGGCAAAGTCTCAGTAATAAAAATGGCCGCACAGGAGGAAAAACACTTTAACATAAACAACATAAATATATTACAAAATCATTGGTTTATACACCGTCTGGGCAGTTCAGATACATTTACTCAAACATTATATCCTTCGAACATTAACCCTCTATCAAATGGGCACCCTCAAGGACGTCTTCGAAGTAGCGCTCCGGCTTGCGGTGGTCCTTGCCTCCGGGTGGACCCTCAATGGCTACGTCGGCAACCTTCATCTTTGCCCAGTGCATCTTGACATGGGCAAAGGCCATCCGTGCACCTTCTATGCACGCCGAGCGCTTGACAGCGTCAACTCGGGGCAAGGCATCGCCGAGCCGCTTGACCAAACCGAAGTAGTTGCTCGAAATGGGTCCGGCTGGCCACAGCCGGACTATAAGGTCCTTCATGGCCAATCCGGGCATTCTATGCAGCTCCGCCAGCTGCATCATCTGGTTGTTTAGCAGCGCTGGCCGCTCTGGCGCCAGGTACTATATCCAGAAGAGCTTGTCCATCGTGTTCCCTTCTTGGGCCCGGAAATACTGTGTGGCGTCGGCTGCACTCCTTGGGAGATCCGCAAAAGCGTCTGGAGCACTCCATAGTCGATTCAGCAAAGCAGACCTTCGACCTCCAAATATACTCTGTAAAAGAAAAGGCTTACCAACCGCTATCTGTCTGGCTTGCTTGATCTCCTCGCAAGCCTCTCGGGACTCGCCCCGTGCATCCTTCGCCTCTTGAAGAGCCTTGTTGAGTTCGGCCGCTTGCGCTTTATTACTCTCCTCTAACGCCTCACACTTGTTGGCGGCGTCTTGAAGCACCTGTTCCACTTCGGTCACTTGCCCCTCATACTTGCGATGGGTGACCTGCTTGGCCTCTAAATCCGCAGCCGCTTTGTCAGCGGTCGCTTTGCTTGCTTGCGCCTCCTTTTTGGCTTCAGCAAGAGCACTCTTGAGGGCCCTGACCTCGGTCGCGTTCCCTACAATCATATACATAGCAGCACATGAGCGGAAACTCTGAGTTTGCATTATAACTTAGTCTTGTAAGGGGTCTTTTAAAAGCATACCTTGGGTCTCATCGAACCGCTTGTTAATGCGGTCGATCTCATCGTCAACCAGCTTTAGTTTCCGCTGGAGTTCGGAAACTTCAGCGTCCTTGGCTGCAGCCGCCAACATTGAAGCATGTTTGCCAAAATAGTTAACGGTGTTATCTCCTGCGAATTTTGATCCTCTGTCCGGCTCCTTTTTCCAAAGAACCGAACAGAGTCTCAGGGGCTACTGTCTATATACATGCATATTCTTCCAATGCGAAAAGTGGCTAAGCATATTATTGCACATACCTCAAAGCCTGTTAATAGGCTAGTGAAAGCTTCATTCAGTCCGCTTTTGGCGGACTAAACCTTCTTAACTACCGTACCCATCGAGGTATGGTGCTCTTCCACGGCAGAAGCACGTCGAAGTGCTTCCCTCAGCATATCCGGCGCCTCCGGATTGATAGAGGTCGCCGGTGGAGTCGGCACTCCCCCCTCCCTTAAAGGGGGCTGCTCGCTCAACACCGAAGCCATGTGAGTCTCCGGAGTTGTATTCGGCTGGGGGCCGGACTGATCCAGGCCCCGTCATCAGTTTCCATGGGGGTTGTGCCCCCCATGTTTCCGGCAGCCGAGGCATTACCCTCTGCCGCCGTTTCAGTGGCCTTCCACACCTCTCCCTGGCCTGGAAAGGTCCTTTGGGAAAACACCTTGGTGTCATCCGCGGCGTGTGGCGGAGAGGCTCGCGGAGGCGTTTCACTCTCCATCATCTCCGGCGCCAGTGAATTCCCCGAAGACAACGATGGTTTGGGGAGATCACGGGCTGGACTGAAATACGCAAATGATATGTTATCCTACAATTTGTAAAAAGTCGGATATATGTATGGTATCTTTGAATACTTACGATTCAGCCGGGGCTTCGGCCTGAGGCGCCGTTTGGGGATGACTTCGGTACCCGAATCCGAATCGTCCGAAAGGGAGATCTTCCCCTTCTTGGACGCCTCCGCCTCTAGGTCCACGGATGCCGCCCTTTTCTTCTCCCCCTCTTTAAGGGGAGAATTGCTCTCCTCCTCTCCCTCTTCGTCTTCATCTCCCTCGTGGGAGGAGAGAGCTTCGGTATCTTCAGACGTAATATCCGAGGTACCTTTATGGTGGAGGCCACTTCTGGCCTCCTTGCCCTTCTTCTTGGCCTTCTTCTCCGGCGCCTGGTACGGCGCCGGAACCAACATCTTCATCAGAAGAGGAATAGCCGGGTCTTCGGGTAGTGGAGCCGGGCACTGGATCCGCTCTGCCTTTTTCGTCCAGCCCTGAAAGATAAGGGGAAGGCTCAACATGCTCCTTGGATCTACAAGTTGAGGATATGTTCGGAAATCTGAAAAACTTACTAGAGTAGCCGGATGAGTGCAGCCGAGGCCGAGATCTTCGGTCGTTTTCGGCCATGACTTCTGGGCCTTGAAAAGTAGCTTCCAAATATCTTCGTGCTTTGTGCCGAAGAACTGCTGCAAGGTCCGGGGACTGGCTGGATCGAACTCCCACATATGGAGAGTCCGGCGCTGGCAGGGGAGAATCCAGCGAAAAATCATCACCTGGATCACGACGGCAAGATTGGTATTCTTCTCCATCATACTCTTGACCCGCTTCTGCAGCGTCATCACCTCGTCGGACGACGCCCAGTCCAGGCCCTTTTTGATCCATGATGTAAGCCGCATTGGGGGCCCGGATTTGAACTCAGGGGTGGCGGTCCATGTGGGGTCGCGAGGTTCTGTGATGTAGAACCACTCCTGTTGCCATCCCTTCACGGTCTCTACGAAGGTTCCCTTTGGCCAGGCGACATTGGGGAGCTTGCTCACCATGGCGCCGCCACACTCCGCGTGTTGACCATTGACATCTTTCGGCTTCACATTGAAGACCTTGAGCCATAGGCCAAAGTGGGGGGGAATGCGGAGAAATGCATCATACACGACGATGAATGCTGAGATGTTGAGGAAGGAATTCGGGGCCAAATCTTGGAAGTCTAGCCCGTAATAGAACATGAGCCCACGGACGAAAGGGTGGAGTGGAAACCCTGGCCCACAAAGAAAGTGGGGGATGAATACTACCCTCTCATTGGGCTCCGGGGCGGGAATGATCTGCCTTTTGGCAGGGAGCCGGTGAGCGATTTCCGCGGCTAAGTACCCCACTCCTCGGAGTTCCTTGATATTCCCCTCCGTGACGGAGGAGGCCATCCATTTGCCATGCGCTCTAGATCCGGACATGGCTGGAGTAATTGGTGGTGAAGGGAAAGCTTGAAACTTGGGCGCTGGAGCTCAAGGACGGAAGGGCTGAGGAGGAAGAAGGCGTGGGGTAAAAAGAAGGATCCTTATCTTCTTATAAACGCAGTGGATATCAAGCGTCCCCCCACGAGCCTTAAAACTCGCCTATTCCCAAGGGGTCGTGCAAACGGCACGATTGGGATTACCCAAACCCGTATGAATGAGAATCCTGCAATAAGGGGACACGATCTCTGCTTTGACAAGACGTGCCAATGAAGACCGCGCCTTGAAACGTGAAGCGGGAGGCTGAAAAACGATTCAACATAATAATAAGGTCGGAACATAACGTCTCACCGGAAAAGCTGTCAGTAGACGTGACTTGTTTAAACATTTTGCCCTTGTGGTTCCGAGTTGTAACTATTATACAGAGCCAGATATAGTTCTTTTGATCAACTACTTTGAAGTATTCGGAGGAGGAACCCGCGTTGCAATACCGAAGACAATCTGCGCGCCGAACACATCGTCATTGAAGCGTGGTTCAGGGGCTACTGAGGGAGTCCTGGATTAGGGGGTCCCCGGGCGTCCGGGCTATGTGGTATGGGCCGGACTGATGGGCCGTGAAGATACAAGATAGAAGGCCTTCCCCCGTGTCCGGATGGGACTCTCCTTTGCGTGGGTGGCAAGCTTGGCGTTCGGATATGAAGATTCCTTTCTCTGTAAACCGACTCTGTACAACCCTAGGCCCCCCGGTGTCTATATAAACCAGAGGGTTTAGTCCGTAGAGGGAGGATAAATCATACAGGCTAGACATCTAGGGCTTAGCCATTACGATCTCGAGGTAGATCAACTCTTGTAACCCCTATACTCATCAAAGTCAATCAAGCAGGAAGTAGGGTATTACCTCCATCAAGAGGGCCCGAACCTGGGTAAACATCGTGTCCCCCACCTCCTGTTACCTTCGATCCTCAGACACACAGTTCGGGACCCCCTACCTGAGATCGGCCGGTTTTGACACCGACAGCTGGGGGCTCTCCTACACCATCCCTCTCGCTGCCACGTCCGCCTCCTGCTGCGGGCGACGTGGCCCACGGAGCGCCTCCACCACCTCCACATCAAGACGTCGCCCTTGCACCAAGACGCGCGGCCCTGCGGCGCGACCCACCATGCAGGGCACCCGCGCGTGAAGAAGGAAGCTGCCGAGAAATCCCGCGGCCCCAAGAAGATGCTCCTGCACTCCCCGCACCACCATGTCAAGATCGCGCGCCACCTGCAGCGGCGGCGCGTGGGTAAAGACCAGGCTCCACCTCCACGACGGGCTCTAGTTAACATGGCGGGCTGTCGAGCCTTCACCCCGAGCTGCGCAGCATTGTCTGGCCCGGCAAGTTCAAGCCCAACCTGCCTCCGCGCTACGACGGCACCCCCGACCCTGCTGAGTTCTTGCAGCTCTACGAGCTGAGCACCGAGGCGGCCAACGGCGACGAGAAAGTCATGGCGAACTAGTTTCCCATCGCCCTCAAAGATGGTGCGCGCTCGTGGCTCCTGAACTTGACCGCAGGATCGATCTCCTCCTGGGGCGAGATGCACGAGCGTTTCGTCGCCAACTTCCAGGGCACTCGCGACAGCCCGCCGACCGCGGGTGACCTGCGGCGCATCAAGCAGCAGCCGGGGGAAACCCTGCAGAAGTACATCCAGTGCTTCAACAGTGTTCGCCTCAAGATCCCCAAGGTAACAGACGAGGCCATCATCTCAGCATTCTCTAATGGCGTCCGCGATGTCAAGATGAAGGAGGAGCTCGCCATCCACGAGGACCTATGCACGGCTCTGGAGATGTTCAACATGGTGACCAAGTGCGCGAGAGCTGAGGAGGGACACCTCTCCCTCCTCGAGCTTCCAGCTGCTGACCCTGAAGGCAAGAAGGCCAAGACCAAGGACGTGAAGCGCAAGGGGGCGGCCGTGCTCGCGGCTGAACCGGAGATGAAGCGTGGCCGGGACCACCCAGAGTCATCCAAGGGCAGCCACCTGTTCTGTGCCTTCCACAACGTACACAGCCACAACACCATAGATTGTCAGGAGCTCAGGGCCATCCGCGACGGGCGCTTTGGTCGGCACCCCGAGCACAGCGCCCTAGGCTACGACCGTGGAGGAGGCCGAACTGGAGGGCGCTGGGACGACTGCGGCCCCCGTCAGGAGTGGCGCGATCAGCCTCGTGAGGACCGCTGGCATGACCAGTGATAACCCACAAGTATAGGGGATCACAACAGTTTTCGAGGGTAGAGTATTCAACCCAAATTTATAGATTCAACACAAGTGGAGCCAAAGAATATTTGAAGGTATTAGAAGCTGAGTTGTCAATTCAACCACACCTAGAGATTAATTATCTGCAGCAAGGTGACCAGTAGCAAAGTAGTTTGATAGTTTTGATAATAGTGACAACATCAATAGTAACAGTAACAGTGATAGCCGTAATTTTGTAGCAAGTGTAACAGTGATGATAGCAGTAGTAACTTAGCAGAAACAATATAAGATAAATTCATATGCATTGGATCGGTGACTTGTTGGATGATATTCATCACGAGACAGTTATAACCTAGGGCGATACGGCACTAGCTCCAGTTCATCGATGTGTATTCCGTAAATAGTCATACGTGCTTTATTAAAAGAACTTGCATGGCATCTTTTGTCCTACCCTCCCGTGGTAGCGGGGTCCATATTGGAAACTAAGGGATATTAAGGCCTCCTTTTAATAGAGAACCGGAACAAAGCATTAACACATAGTGAATACATGAACTCCTCAAACTACGATCATCTCCGAGAGTGGGCCCGGTTGTTGTCACTTCGGGGTTGTCAGATCATAAAAGTAGTAGGTGACTATAACTTGCAAGATCAGATCTAAAACATGGATATAAGATGAATTCATAAACGGTTCAGATCTGATTTCATTGCACCCGGGCCCAAAGTGACAAGCATTAAGCATAGCAAAGTCATAGCAACATCAATCTAAGAACATAGTGGATACTAGGGATCAGGCCTTAACAAAACTAACTCGATTACATGATGAATCTCATCCAACTCCTCACCGACCAGTGAGCCTACGAAGGAATTACTCACTCCCTGTGGGGAGCATCATGGAATTGGCGATGGAGATTGGTTGCTGTTGACGAAGAATGAAGATCCCCCTCTCCGGAGCCCCAAACGGACTCCAGATCTTCCCTCCCGAGGAAGAACAGGGCTTGGCAGCGGCTCCGTCTCATAGATCGTGATAATTCTTTCTCTCTAATTTTCTGGAATAATGTGAATTTATAGTATCAGGGGGGTCGTCAGTGGGGCCACCAGGTGGGTACAAACCACCTGGGCGCGCCAGGAGAGGGGGGCGCGCCCTGGTGGGTTGTGCCCACCCAGGTGCCCCTCTCCGGTAGGTCTTGGCTCCAGAAATTCTTATTATTGATATAAAAAATCCTTGCAAAGTTTCATTCTTTTATTTCTACACAAAAACAATACCATGGTAGTTCTACTGAAAACAGCGTCAGTCCGGGGTTAGTTTCATTCAAATCATGCAAATTAGAGTCCAAAACAAGAGGAAAAGCGTGAGAGAAAGTAGATACGTTGGAGACGTATCAACTCCCCCAAGCTTAAACCTTTGCTTGTCCTCAAGCAATTCAGTTGATAAACTGAAAGTGAGAAAGAAAAAATTTTACGAACTCTTTTGCTCTTGTTTGCATAAATAAGCTTAAACAACACCCATGTTTTCAGCCAACATTATAACTAACCATGTCAACAATATATTTAAAGATTATAATGATTCATATCAATGACATAATCAGCTAGCGAGAAAAAATAAGATATCTCAAATAGCAACACGTTGTCAAAACAACCATGATATAATATGACAATAGTGGTATCTCGCTAGCCCTTTCTGAGACCGCAAAACATAAATGCAGAGCACCTCCAAAGTTCAAGCAGTGACTAAACATTATAATTCATGGTAGAAAAGATCTACTCATGATGCACCCAACATTAGCTACACATAATGCATAAATCATGACCATTGTGCTCTACTCAGTTTCTGGCGCTTGTTTATTAGAAGGTGGTGACACAACATAAAAGTAAATAGATAGTCCCTTCACAGAGGGAAGTAGTGATTTGCAAAGGTGCCAGAGCTCAAGTTTAAAACAGAGATAAATAATATTTTGAGACATGCACCCTTCTTATTCACTTCACGACCATCAGTTATCAACATCTTCCATGCTAAGCACGCTAGTGGCGGTTCCCAAGCAATAAAAGTAAAGGTTTTGACTCCATTGGGAGTTTTTGTTTGATTATTTAAGAGATTAACTCTTTTCACTTTTGCAGTTTGGGACTGGGTGTCGGTGTCAAAACCGGCGGATCTCGGGTAGGGGGTCCCGAACTGTGCGTCTAAGGCGGATGGTAACAGGAGGCAGGGGACACGATGTTTACCCAGGTTCGGGCCCTCTCGATGGAGGTAATACCCTACTTCCTGCTTGATTGATCTTGATGATATGAGTATTACAAGAGTTGATCTACCACGAGATCGTAGAGGCTAAACCCTAGAAGCTAGCCTATGGTATGATTGTTGTTGTCCTACGGACTAAACCCTCCGGTTTATATAGACACCGGAGGGGGCTAGGGTTACACAGAGTCGGTTACAAGGGAGGAGATCTACATATCCGTATTGCCAAGCTTGCCTTTCACGCCAAGGAGAGTCCCATCCGGACACGGGTCGAAATCTTCAATCTTGTATCTGCATAGTCCAACGCGCATCCGGCTATCCGAGGACCCCTTAATCCAGGACTCCATCAGTAGCCCCTGAACCAGGCTTCAATGATGACGAGTCCGGTGCGCAGATTGTCTTTGGCATTGCAAGGCGGGTTCCTCCTCCGAATACTCCATAGAAGATTTTAAACACAAGGATAGTGTCTGGCTCTGCAAAACAAATTCCACATACCACCGTAGAGAGAATACTATTTCCACAAATCTAATCTGCCGACGCATTTTGCAGCATGACATCACACCACGACCCGGTCATTTTTTCGAACCGTTTTTCACAACCAGCCACTGCACCTATCGCGAGGCGGTTTCCTTGGCACGTCTTGTCGAAGCAGAGATCGTGTCCCCTTATCGCGGGATTCTCCTCAATACGGGTGTGGGTAACCCAACGGCGCCATCAATTATGGTGCTTGGGGAATAAGAGGTTTTACCGGGTGAGTGGGGAGGCGCATCGCCTCTTCCGCTCTTATAAAGGGACAAGGATTCACTCTTTTCACCCACGCCTTCTTCCCGATTCATTCCCTTCTGCTCAAGCTCCAGCGCCCAAGCGTTCATCTTCTCTGCCCACAAAAGGTCTTCTGAAGATGTCCGGATCCGGAGCAGGAGGCAAATGGATGGCCTCTATCGTCCGAGAGAAGGATATCAAAAAGCTTCGGCAGGCCGGGTACCTGGCTAAGAAAATCAGCCACCGTCTCCCGACGGCGGGACAGATCGTCCCTACTCCGGAACCCCACGAGAGGATTGTATTCCTCCCTCACTTTGTCCGCGGGCTAGGGTTTCCCCTTCACCCATTCGTTCGTGGCATCATGTATTATTATGGGATCGATCTTCACGATCTGTCCCCTAATTCCTTCCTCAACATCTCGGCATTCATTGTCGTGTGCGAGGCTTTTCTCCGCATTTTGCTGCACTTCGGTTTATGGCTGAAGATTTTTAATGTGAAGCCCTAGGTGGTGGGCGGCGAGCACGCCGAGTGCGGGGGCGCTATGGTGAGCAAGATGCCCAACGTCATATGGCCAACGGGAACTGTCGTGGAATTGTCACGGCAGATGTCCTTAGGGTGAGGACTTAGTCGTGAGGCCAACGCATCTATGTAGTAGCTTGAGAGGGGTTGAGCGGAATCGAGAGACGCAACACAAGACGAGGATTTAGACAGCTTCAGGCCCCGGGAAACATCATCCGGTAACAACGCTACATGTTGTTTGAGGCTAGGTCTCATTATGATCACGAGGGAGTCGCCGGTAAACCGGCTCTTTGTGTCTAGCCCTAAGATTGTTTCTTGTTGCTTGTCTCTTGTCCCTCTTTGGGGAGCCCTGCCCCTCCTTATGTAAGTTGAAGGGGCGGGTTACATGTGGAGTCCCACTAGGATTAGGACTAGTCTATCTCTAATTCAAACCGGATACAAGTCCTGGTCTTAACTCCTTGTAAGGTAAATATTCCTCATGCCTTTCCTCTTAAACCGGCCCACCATAGTATGAACCGGCCTTCATGAACCGCCCGTTGGGCCACCGGGTCTTATCGCTCCTCTGACCCGCCTGCCGGATTACCAATGAATTGTAAACCGCCAGGTCAGGGCGGGTCGCCAGTAAATCGTCAAGTCTCAGCCGGGTCTGAAGTAAACCGCCAAGTCCGGCCGGGTTATACCTCCGGTCGGTTTACGCCGCGGGGTATATCCCCGACATTAGCCCCCAGTTTAATTTGGATTTATCCATGTTAAACTGATCCTGTAAAACAAACACAAGAACAAATTTGACAGATTATGCTCCGGGTTAAGAATTCTTGTAAACCGACATCTGATCATCCTTAAGTCCTTGTCATTTCCTCCTTCTAGAAAATCCGGGTCAACAAGCCAGCTTCATACTCAATTTGCTAGCATTGGTTGCTCACAGAGAAATATTGTGAAGAATAATCCACTTGAGTCGGCTTCCAAAGCGCCGGTTTAAGAAATATGGGTCTTGAAATACTCATCTGATATTTAGCTGGTTTGAAGATGTAAAACTTGCCGGTTTAATATTACCAAAATTACCGGTTTGTAAATATGGATGGCACCGAGTCATAATTGTTACCGATGCCGGGTCATAATTGTTGCAGACACCGGGTCAATCTGGTTTGCTCAGAACTGAGAATTTGAAGATTTTTCTCCATATTACCTGTAGCCCCCAAGTCTTGAGCAGAACAAAGTGATGGCTTAAGACTTGTTTCCATATAATTACTGCCACTTTGAAGAAATCCATGTTGTTCATCTCAGCCACTATTAAAAACTGAATACTCCATATATGTAGCCCCCAAGTGCCGGGTCGTTATGCAATAATGAGCAGGGACTTTATAAATGTGATCATGTAGATTTGAACAATAACGTGTAGCCCCCAAGGGCCGGCTCAGTAAGATAATATTGAGCTGGTTCTTTATATATACTTCTTTGAAAAGAACATCATATAATGTAACCCCCACCATGGGGCTTGAACCCACGTCCACAAGGTTAAGAGCTTTGTGCTTTACCAACTGAGCAACGAACCATTCAATATAATGGTTTTAAGACTTGTGTACCTTGAATTGTTGACAGGAGCAATTGGTAGCCCCCAAGGGCCGGCTCATTATGATGTGATGAGTCGGGTCTTCAATAAGGCCAATAAAAATGACTTTGCATTAGCCCCCAAGTGTCATGGTGCATGCTTGCAGCGACATGAGACTTGCATGTAATCTCAATTTGAATAATGTAGCCCCCAAGTGCCGGGTCGTAAGCCTGCAGCGACTCGGGACTATTCCTTCCATTGTAGAATAAATCATATCCTTTGATAAAATAATAGCCATTGCGCTAAAGCGACTTTGAAAACCTCAATAATACCGGTTATTAATAACCATAATAAAATCCAGCCATGTTGGCTATTCAAGATAATATAATCCGGTATGAAAACCTTATTCATTCAATATCATGATGAAAATTCAGCCAAGTTTGGCTATTTGAATAATATAACGCAATGATTTATAAGCGCATGATTCCAATGGCGCAATCCAAATATATATTGGCAACTTATAGTCTAAAGCCAGGCCGGTTTAATAAACACCGGAATAATTTCTCATCATATACTGGCGACTTATCGTCTTAAAGCCAGGCCGGTTTAATAAACACCGGATAATTTACCATCATACTGGCGACATATAGTCGAGAGCCAGGCCGGGTTAATAAACGCCGGTGATTTATAATCATGCTTTATTCAACCTGTTTCTGTGACATTGAATCACATTGTTGGTTTACCAACTTTTTGTAGTAAGGGTGATAACCCCAATCTTGAGTACTAATAACTCCTTCCATATTGTGCCGGTTTATGATAAAACCGTGCCGGGTTGTGATAAACACCGGATTAACCATATATAATACTGGCGACTTATAGTCAAAACCAGACCGGGTTGATAATCTCCGGATTATGACTGATCATATACTGACAACTTGTAGTTGAAAGTCAAGCCGGGTTAATGAACACCGGTTTAAAAACATCACAAATCTTATCAAAAAGAAAAAGAAACTTAACAAAAGGCAAATAAAACCGTTGTAGTCAAGGCTTTTCACGGGCTGCCAGGCCCCAAATTTGATCAAGAGGTGTCGCTATGGTTCGGGTTCGACCAAGCCCCCAAGTGATGCTGTGGCATTACACCGATCAAGAGGTGTTGCTATGGTTCGGGTTCGACCAAGCCCCCAAGTGATGTTGTGGCATTACGCCGATCAAGAGGCGTAGCTATGGTTCGGGTTCGACCAAGCTCCCAAGTGATGCTGTGGCATTACGCCGATCAAGAGGTGTGACTGTGGTTCGGATACGACCAAGCCCCCAAGTGATGCTGTGGCATTGCGCCGATCAAGAGGTGTAGCTATGGTTCGGATACGACCAAGCCCCCAAGTGACGCTGTGGCATTGCGCCGATCAAGAGGTGTAGCTATGGTTCGGATACAACCAAGCCCCCAAGTGATGCTGTGGCATTGCGCCGATCAAGAGGTGTAGCTATGGTTCGGATACGACCAAGCCCCCAAGTGATCAATAATATGATAAGCCAATAAGGCATGATACCCATGTTTGAACCACGCATCATGGCAGCAGGTCCTCTTTGGCACCCTTTAACTTTTTGCAAGAGATAAATCCTTCTTGAACCGGGATTTTGAACTGGATATTGAGAGCTTCAAAGCTTTGTGGGAGACATCTTTCCCTTGAACCGGACTTTAAACCGGAATCTTCATTTTCAGCCGGAAATTTTCTGACGACCTTTAAACTCGAATTTGCGAGAAGTTAATTCCTTTTTGAATCGGACATTTTCAAACCGGATTTGAGAGCTTCAGAGCTTTGTGGGAGAACAGATTTCCCTTGAACCGGATTGTAAATCGGATATTTGAGAGCTTCAGTGAGACTGACTTCCCTTGAGCCAAATTTTAAACCGGAATCCTTTCTGATGATCCGGAACTTCTTCATTGAGCCGGGATTTTGTAACTGTCATATACTTTCTAAGCCGGAAATTTTCTGACGGCCCTCAAATAACAGTAGCCTCCGGGACCGGGTTATCTTTCCCTCCATCGTCCTGGGGTTCTTAAATTTGCTGAAACTGGCAAGATTTGCTGAGTCATGTCATCGTAGTCCCCGAGTCTCAAGGTGACTCAAGGAGTTGGCTTGAGATTCTCCATATTTGACCGTGATATAAACCGGCATAAGTTGTATATCATTGGTGTTGATACACGATGTGAATCCATAGAAGGTTGAGGTGACTGCGGCGGGTTATAAATGATCTGTATAAGCCATGTCAACAACTCGGCCAATGGTTCCTTCCAACTGGCTATTTGAAATTAACCAAACTATAGTGGCGGCGACTTGCGTGCCTGCCCATTGATCCATCTAGTGCAGACGGCGGTTGATGATACTTTGCCTCCAATTTGAAAGAAAACTGGGCTACCCAAGCTGTGACTTGCTTTATATTCAATAAACAGCTCATGCAGACAGGTGCAGCCCGGTATGTTGATGTAGACCAGGCCGCGAGAAACAGACAACAAAGACGACCGCAGCATCAGTGGCAGCTCGGACAGATGAGTTGGCCGCGGCATTGTAAGCCCGTGCAGACGGGGGAAATCGGCCGTATGCTGATGTAGACCGGACTGCGGGGGACGGCGGCCTGTGCACGTGTTATTGGGTAATTCGCACGGTCTTGATGAGTTGACGCGGACTGGATCGCGATATAAACCGGCATGGGTTATCCAAGAGCTCAGCGATATAATAATCCCTTTTTGCAATAGACAATTTGTCCTGCATTGGAAAACTTGCAAGCCAGGGTATTTGCTCTTTTTAAAGAAAGCAATATATAATATGAAAATATAGTGGATGGATTTCACCTGATATGTTAGCCAGAAAATATCCACTGCGGAGTTGATGATCACCACGGTGGAGCTGAAATCAATCATGGGCAAGTCGGCCATGCGAGCGGACGGATGAACCGGCCGCGGCATTGTAAACCGGTGCGGACGAGCAAGTTGTCCTCCGCGTTATAAACTGGCGCGGACGCATGACGGTGGCCAGGGCGGACGGGCGAGTCGTCTGTGGTGTTGTAAGGTGGTGCGGACGGGCGAGTCGGCCGGCACGTTGATGTAAACCGGACCGTGATACGCGTGTCCGTGAATGGCATAAAAATTGTCCTGTGTAAAAATATTACAGGAGAGAGTAATTGTTCTTTGAAGAAAACAATATGCGCTAATAAAATAGACTGAAATGGGTATCACCTGGAATTTTTTGTCAGATGAAAAAGATAGCAGATGCTCAGTTGATCTGATGATGTGCGTTCCCTTCAGCCCTTATTAGCCTGGGGACTTGATCCCTTTTGTTTGCTTTCCTCTCGCAAAGAGACAGTACTAACAGTAGCTCCCTATATAGCAGTAAGAAGACTCGCTCACACTTCTTCAGTCTCAGTGCTTAAAAATGTGAGGTGAGGCAGGTCAACTCTGGCGCCAGGGGTGACTCGACGGTGGCGGTTTGAAGCAGAGGCAGAACGAGAGCGGGTTGCTCGGCCTGATGGCGACTTGAAACGGCTGGGCGCCGCGGCGGTTCAGGCAAGGCGGTTTAGCACGCCACGAGCCCGTACAGTGAGACAGACTGGTGAATTAGCAGCCAGAAGAACCACGGCGGACACCGGCGACTCTCGACGACAGGGCAATTCATAGAGGGCGGCCTCGCGGCAAGGGCGGAGGCGCCCACGGTGGCTCTGCGATGCGGGAGCAGCGGGAGGTGACAGGCGGCGCCGGCTTACGGCGACGGGGCAGGGGCGCCGGCGGTCCGACCATGGAGACGGGCGAGACGACTCGGGGTCGCGAGCCCGGGCGGTTTAGAAGCGGCACAGCGGCTCCAGGCAGAACGGTGGCCTAGCGACTCCGACCGGCGCGGCGGCTTTCGGCGGAGCGAGGCCG
The DNA here is from genome assembly GCF_018294505.1 of Triticum aestivum. Lineage (NCBI taxonomy): Eukaryota > Viridiplantae > Streptophyta > Magnoliopsida > Poales > Poaceae > Triticum > Triticum aestivum. The sequence continues at coordinate 311,862,871 of NC_057808.1, read as the reverse complement.
TGGCCATGACGACCGAATGATTTATACGTGCGTGACCCCGATCAGCACTAAGGATACTTGATTCATCATACACATTTGCTAGGTGGATCAATTCGGGAGACCGCGTGAGGCCGTAAACCGCCGCTGTGCGTGACACGTGATCGCTGTCTCCAATCAACTCGAATCCGGTTTGTATTTGAAGTAGCCACGGCGACTTGCAGATTACCATAAAGTGGCGGTTTATCTCGGCGAAACTGATCCCTTGCCGGTCTTCAGCGGTTCGACGGTGCGGACGATGCACAACCAAAAACATCTCGTGCCAGCTTTCGACCGGCTGTTGGACATGGCGATGCATAGATGCAACCCTAAATCTTTCTCGATCTCAATCTTGTATATACTGCTGCGGAAACCTTCTTCAATCTTTGACTGATGAAACTCATAGTTGATGTGAATTCTTTCGCGTCTGTTCTTTGTCATCGGACCAATTACGATCTTCTCGAACCCTGGAAAAGATCCCTCCAAGAACTTAACACCACCGTGCGAAGGCCCCACGGTGGGCGCCAGCTGTCGTGGAATTGTCACGGCAGATGTCCTTAGGGTGAGGACTTAGTCGTGAGGCCAACGCATCTATGTAGTAGCTTGAGAGGGGTTAAGCGGAATCGAGAGACGCAACACAAGACGAGGATTTAGACAGCTTCGGGCCCCGGGAAACATCATCCGGTAACAACCCTACATGTTGTTTGAGGCTAGGTCTCATTATGATCACGAGGGAGTCGCCGGTAAACCGGCTCTTTGTGTCTAGCCCTAAGATTGTTTCTTGTTGCTTGTCTCTTGTCCCTCTTTGGGGAGCCCTGCCCCTCCTTATATAAGTTGAAGGGGCGGGTTACATGTGGAGTCCCACTAGGATTAGGACTAGTCTATCTCTAATTCAAACCGGATACAAGTCCTGGTCTTAACTCCTTGTAAGGTAAATATTCCTCATGCCTTTCCTCTTAAACCGGCCCACCATAGTATGAACCGGCCTTCATGAACCGCCCGTTGGGCCACCGGGTCTTGTCGCTCCTCTGACCCGCCTGCCGGATTACCAATGAATCATAAACCGCCAGGTCAGGGCGGGTTGCTAGTAAATCGTCAAGTCTCAGCCGGGTCTGAAGTAAACCGCCAAGTCCGGCCGGGTTATACCTCCGGCCGGTTTACGCCGCGGGGTATATCCCCGACAGGAACCTTTAACGATTCTGTCAAGGAGTGGCAACAACAGTGGTTTTATATCACTGAGCCGCGCGGCAAGGAATGGGCCGCCTCGCCCGAGTTTCGATCCAGTGCCCCCCTGCGGCTTACATCCTGGGTTAAGAAAGGCCTGGACTGGTCCTCGTCTGACGAACTGTCGGTGCTCCAGATGCACGTTGAGGATATGGGAGACAAGAACATTGAACTTGTCAATGTGGTCCAGGTGATGTTAGTTCGCCGGATCTTGCCTTGTCAGCACCGGACCTGCAATTTATGGGAATTTGATCCGGCCAGGCACCAGACCTTGCGAGAGCTTTTCGGCTCCTCGCACAAGGACATTTGGAAGGTGCTTTTCAAGTCCAGCAAATCATGGCCAGACTCCGCCGAGGACCGCGGGTACCAACTGTCCTGCCCTGCAAGTTCGGTAAGTCATCAAAACTTTTTATCTGCGTTACCCAAGGGAAGCGCTTAACGCGTTTTATACAACTCTCCCAGGGCTGGACGAAGAAGGCGGAGCGGATCCATTGTCCGGCCCCGCTGCCCGAAAAACCGGACATCCCACTTCTGACGAAGATGCTGGTCCCGGCGCCTTACAAGGTGCCAAAGAAGATGGCCGAGAAGGAGGCCAAAAAGACCCGGGGCGGCCTTCGTCGCCGCGGCACTTTGGACACAATATCCGAAAGCTCCAATGCCCATTCCGCCTCCGAAGAGGACGAGGAGGAGGAGGAAGATGAATCCCCTACGGGGGGAAGAAAGAAGAGGACGGCCTCCGCACACTTGGAGGCCGAGCTACCCAAATGGGGAAAGGCTCCTCTTCCGGAGGAGTCCACTGCCGTCGCCGATAGCGGCCCAGCATGGAATCCCAGGGCCCAGCCCCTGGTGAACTCGTAAGTATATAGAATCCGAGTACGTTTTAGGCGTCCGGACTCATCGTGGCTTAGTATTTTAACCTAAGCCATATTTTTTGTAGTCCGGCGAGGTCCCGTACCAAACAATCCTCATTAGAGGACTTGCTGAGCTCAAATGCTTTGGAGAGCGGGACGCCCCCAAAGGCCCCTTCCTCCAAACAGGTGCATAACACCGAGGCCTCGTCCCAGAAGGACCCCGGCCAAGGAGGAAAGGAAAAAACTGTGAAGGCGGTGCCTGGAGGTCAAACCTCAGGGGCCGGACACGTGGGGGAAAAGATTCCCATGGGGGCTGACGGCGGGGGCGATCCTGAGTTCGACTCCCAGCCGGATGCGATTCCAGAGACCTATACGGCTCCAGAATCAAGCAGGCAGCCTCCTTCGGTTGGAGGGGGCGTGCCTGTTCCATCGGCGACCTCTGTCTATCCAGAAGTGTCGGATGCTTTGTTGGTGGCGTTGAAAGATGCCTCCATCGTTGATGAACACCGTGCCCTTATGGGTGCGGTGATTGAGAAGATTCAGTCAACTGAGAGTGGACTGAACGAAGCCTGTATCAGCCTTATAAGAGGCTTTGAGGTATGTTTTATGGGTTGTCGAAGAGTGTCATAGTATAGATAGTATCCCTTGATACACTGTTCGGTGAAAGAAAGAACCGGACAGGGGATTGAATTGATGATCACAGGAAGACTCATTGAATGATATTGATTTCTCTTTTGTTACAAGTAGGCGTTTGTAGCGGCTGCTGCCTCTCGTACTGCGGAGATCTCCGGACTGAATCAAAGTCTGGAGCGGGCCATAGAAGAACTTGGCCAATTGAGAATGCAGTTGAGAGATAAACAAGGTATGCACAAGCTTTGCTCGCATTTATTGCGAAATAGATTTTCAGTATGAAATAAGCTGCATAATTTGTGCTAGGGGTTATGACCGAAGTCGAGGCCCTTAAGAAGGCTATGGCCGAGGCCGAGAAAAAGGCAGCCACTGAGCAGGCTCTTCGTGAGAAGCACGAGGCCAGGGTTATTAAAGCTGAGCAGGAGCTGCAAGAGGCCGTGAGGAAATGCGAGACCTTGGAGCAGAGTTTAATGGAGAAGGAATCCGAACTCACCAAGGCGCATCAGGCCACGAGCGATGCCCGGGGGGAAACCCAAAGCACCCTGCAGGAGATCCAAGAGGCGAGAAAGATCGCGGCTGGTAAGGCTTTTTCCCTATAGAGTAAGTATTTGGGGGGAAAACTTATGTTTCTAATTTTGAATCCGGATTTCTCAGGGGTATTTGCCGAGCTACCTCGCAGCATATCATATGCCACCCACTTCTACCGAGCCGAAGAAAGGAAAACTGCAGATAAGCTCTTCTGGTCGCAGTATTTGGCACCGAATTATCCAGTGCCTTTTACCGATCAGCTGAAACAGCTGATCGAACTGCATAAGGCGGCGGAACTAGCCATGAAAGATTTGGTTATCCGGCTATGGCCTGCCGAGCCAATTCCAAGCAGCTACTTCGGGCTCATGAAGCGGCTCGTAAGCGCTTGCCCTCGACTTGACGTCATCAAGCGGTCGGTCTGCATAGAAGGTGCGCGAATGGCCTTCGCCCGCACAAAGGTGCACTGGGGGAAGATGGATGCCGAAAAGCTGATGACCAAAGGACCGCCAGAGGGGAAGGAGCACTGCAAGCCCGAATTATATTATGAGAGTGTCCTGAAAGGATCCTGCCTTGCAGCGGAGCTATGCACCAAGGACATTATATTTCCATGAATGCCAATCATGTTGTCCTTTGTAATGTTTGAACAAGGTCGTTTATTTGTCGCCTGTTATATAAAAGTTTACCCTCCCGTGCGGCCGTTTTATATGTTACACCTGAGAGTTGGCCAGTCGTCGGCTTCTGCCCCCACGTAAGAAGTACGGGGGTGTTCGGGATAAACTTGAGCACTCTTTATCCCAGTTTTGGGTCCTTCGAAGGAGGTGCTCAGCACAACAAACCAGGCAATCAGACTATAGGGCTTTATCACTCTCACTTAGCCATAGGAGCTTTAGTATGGTAGGCGCAGCCCCTGGTCTTCGGAAGACCGTACTAGGGGCTCTATAAGCACCTGATTGGAGAAAGAACCGATCCATCGCACGCTGCATTGGTTATGGCATTATGCGGGAGAAATCCTTAAAGATTTTGTGACCTCTCGAACAGCTGACCAGCTCTCGCCGTATCATGACAGTCAGTTTTCGGCTTTCTCTACTGAGGTGCTCGTCCGGAAGAACCGAGACACAATCGCAGTAGTTCTCCCAGTGCTACCTTAGCTGATATAGCGGAACATAAGGTACCAACACATGGGAGCCGGGCAAACCCAACTATTGACCCAAGACATGATTCGGAGCTGATGCATATAATGCTATAGGTTCGGGGTGCCGAGCTTCCATGAAGGTGTTCGGACTTTATTGCCGTGTTATGGGTAAAACGAAGCCCCTGGCATATTTTAAGGCATATCGCTGTGTGCGGATGCCACTTGACAAAATGATTTCAATAAGAAATAACAGCAGGTAAACGTCATATAAATCCACATGTTGTATTTGAATAGTACGTCTATGCGTATGGGTACAAGTAATGTGATAAAAAAAGGAATATGATTGCGGAACCTGTGGAGACCAGGGGGAAGAGGCTGAGTGCAGATCCGTAATATAGCCGGACGGTCACTGCGGGGAATGTCTAAGGATTACCTTACGCGTTCAAGCTGCCTCCGTGTAGCCCGTCCTGGTCGGCGCAAAGGTGAACCTGCGAAGGACATGTAAGAAATATTTACGTGCCGGAGGGCGGTTGAGCCGCTGAGTTCGGCCTGTCCTGGCCTTCGCCGGAGTGTTTAGTTGAGCCCTGGACGGGCCGGGCTATCCTTCCGCGAAGTAGTTCGGAATCCCTTGACGGTGTCCGGAAGCCTGGACGTCGGCTCGAGGTTCGGCTGCAAGGTGTTGCTCGTTGTTTCTACTGCTAAGGCAGTGGTGTATTTGTTGGTGCCGAGGGAAGGTTCGGCCTTGCCATTAACCATGATGACGCCGCGTGGACCGGGCATCTTGAGCTTACGGTAGGCATAATGTGGCACCGCGTTGATCGAGCGAACGCGGTTCGTCCGAGCAGTGCTTGATAATCACTGCGGAAAGGGATGATTTCGAAGATTAACTCTTCGATACGGTAATTTTCTGGTGATCCGAGGACTACCTCAAGGGCAATGGAGCCTGTACAGCGAGCCTCCTCACCTGGTATAATGCCTCTGAAAGTGGCTTTAGTGGGTTTGATCGTCGAATGATCGATGCCCATCTTGCGCACTGTGTCCTGGTAAAGCAGATTTAGACTGCTACCGCCCTCCATAAGGACTCGAGTGAGGTGGAACCCGTCTATTATTGGGTCGAGGACTAGTGCGGCTGGATTGCCCTGATTGGCGTTAATCGGTCGATCCGTGCGGTTGAAGGTGACCGGCCCTAGTTTATATTGTGGGATGACTAGTTCCGTTGAGTCGCCATCCCTAAGGATGCATATCCGGTCCGAGTTGGTAATTTGGGTGGTATTTACCACATTCACCAATTGAATATGCGGGGGAAATTTCTTTTGCCCTCCTGTGTTCGATGGTCTGGGCTCTTCGTCGCTATCGTCGCTTTGAGACCCCCCTTTGTCTTTGGCGCCTGTCCTGCCAGCTTGTTTGAAGACCCAGCATTCTCTGTTGGTATGGGTGGCTGGCGTTTCTGGGGTGCCATGAATTTGGCATTGGCGATCGAGTATGCGGTCCAGACTGGATGGACCCGAATTTTTATTTTTGGGTGGCCCTTTCCGCTGACCGGACTTTGAGCCCTTGAACCCGGCATTAACTGCCGTATTTTCGGCGTTTTCACCATATTTGCGGCGCTTGTGTTTGTTGCGTCGTGGTTTGCCGTTGCTATCCCTGGCTTCTGATATGCCAGGTTTGCTTGCTGTATTGGTACTACGAGCCAACCAGCTATCTTCGCCTGCACAAAAGCGGGTCATAAGTGTTGTGAGGGCTGCCATGGATTTTGGCTTCTCTTGGCCGAGGTGCCGGGCGAGCCATTCGTCACGAATATTATGCTTAAATGCCGGTAAGGCCTCTGCTTCCGGACAGTGGACTATTTGGTTCTTCTTGGTTAGGAACCGGGTCCAGAATTTCCTGGCCGATTCCCCTGGCTGCTGAGTTATATGACTTAAATCGTCAGCGTCCGGCGGTCGCACATAAGTGCCCTGGAAATTGTCCAGGAATGCCTCTGCCAGGCTCTCCCAACTTCCGATGGAGTTTGCCGGCAAGCTATTGAGCCAATGCCGAGCCGGCCCTTTGAGTTTTAGCGGGAGATACTTGATGGCATGTAGGTCATCCCCGCGGGTCATGTTAATGTGGAGGAAGAAGTCTTCTATCCATACCGCGGGGTCTGTAGTGCCATCGTATGATTCAATGTTTACGGGTTTAAACCCTTCTGGGAATTCATGATCCATTACTTCATCAGTGAAGCATAGGGGGTGTGCGGCGCCTCTGTGCCGGGCTATATCACGATGCAGTTCATACGAGTCTTGTCTGCCGTGTTCGGCTCGGCCGGATTTGCTTTTAGTGTATCCGGCGTGACGATCATCGTCACCTGTTGGTGCGCGCCCCCGTGATCCGTAGATCGATCTTGCATGTTTTGCCTTGTTTTCCAATACATCTCGCAGGTCCCGCGTGTTGCCCCGGACCTTGGTATTTTTGTTTGATTGGCGGCGGGGTGCGGGCTGGACTTCGGGCTGAAATGCCTCTCTGTCTCGGCCACGAGGTGGCCGATCAGCCGCATCATATGCTGGTGATGTAGGTTTCGATGCTTCCTCCTCGAGGTGAGGTAGCAACCTGCGCTTCGAATAACTCTTGGTTGGGCGCTCGAGTTCGTATTCCTCGGCTGCCAGGACTTCGGTCCATCTATCCGCTAGCAGATCTTGATCAGCTTGAAGCTGTTGTTGCTTTTTCTTCAGGATATTTGCTGTGGCTATAAGCCGGTGCTTGAAGCGCTCCTGCTCGACGGGATCCTCAGGCACGATAAATTCTTCGTCGCCGAGGCTCACCTCGTCTTCGGAGAGAGGCATGTAATTGTCATCCTCCGTTTCTCCATCTGCTGCCTGTTCTGGAGGGCTAGCTTGTTCATCCTCCCGCTCTAAATCTGGCTGGAGGGGATTGGCTTCGTCTTCGGCACTATCCGGAGTGTTATTGTCTCTTGTGCCGGTATCACTACTTTTGCTATGGCGGGACTTAGAGCGGTGCTGCTGACGTCGATGCTTGGGTTGCTTCTTGGAGGGGCCATCCTCCGCTGTCTTATCGCCATCGCCTTCTTTAGGGGTATCCACCATGTATATATCATATGATGAGGTGGAGGTCCAGCGCCCTATGGGCGGTGTTTCCTGTTTGTCTCCTGCACCGTCGTCTATACCGTCGATGTCTTCGGAGTCGAAGTCGAGCATGTCGGTTAAATCGTCGACAGTGGCTACTAAGTGGGTGGTGGATGGGGAGCAAATTTCTTCGTCGTTCGCATCCCATTCTAGCCGGACATAGTTCGGCCAAGGTTCTCCTGACAAGGAGAGAGACCTTAATGAATTTAGCACATCGCCAAAAGGCGAGTGCTGAAAGATATCTGCGGATTTAAACTCCATGATCGGTGCCCAATCAGATTCGATAGGCACGGACGCAGGCGGCTCGGAGCCCGTGGCCGGGGACGAATCCAATGGTTCGGCAACACGGCTCTCGTAAGGGGTGAAGTCAGTATTCGGCTCTATCGCCACTGAGAGTGTGGCCTCCATGGCGGAGTCTGTCCACCCGTCCTCAGATGGCGCGATTTGCTCCGGATTGAGGGCCGGAGTAGTTGCAGGTGTGATCTCCCGAACACTGTCCGACGTCAGAGTTAAATCATGCTCGTCGTGATTGTGCGGCGCACCTGACATGGGCTCGAATCCGCCGAAGATCAAGTCTCCGCGGATGTTGGCAGTGCAGTTCAAGTTTCCAAATCTGACCTGATGGCCAGGGGCGTAGCTTTCGATCTGCTCCAGATGGCCAAGCGAATTGGCCCGCAGTACAAAGCCGCCGAATACGAAGATCTGTCCGGGGAGGAAAACTTCACCCTGGATCGAATCGTTGCCGATGATTGAAGGAGCCATCAAGCCTTATGGTGACGGCACAGTGGAACTCTCAATGAAAGCACCAATGTCGGTGTCAAAACCGGCGGATCTCGGGTAGGGGGTCCCGAACTGTGCGTCTAAGGCGGATGGTAACAGGAGGCGGGGGACACGATGTTTACCCAAGTTCGGGCCCTCTCGATGGAGGTAATACCCTACTTCCTGCTTGATTGATCTTGATGATATGAGTATTACAAGAGTTGATCTATCACGAGATCGTAGAGGCTAAACCCTAGAAGCTAGCCTATGGTATGATTGTTGTTGTCCTACGGACTAAACCCTCCGGTTTATATAGACACCGGGGGGGGGGGGCTAGGGTTACACAGAGTCGGTTACAAGGGAGGAGATCTACATATCCGTATTGCCAAGCTTGCCTTCCACACCAAGGAGAGTCCCATCCGGACACGGGTCGAAGTCTTCAATCTTGTATCTTCATAGTCCAACAGTCTGGCCAAAGGATATAGTCCGGCTGTCTGAGGACCCCTTAATCCAGGACTCCCTCACTGGGCATCCCTAATACCGCCCTTTTCTCGTGCGATGGCGAGTGAATAAACACTCGACCTGAGAATAACCCGCTTAGCATGGAAGATACTGACCACCTCCTGTCGTTCCATGAATGATCCAGGCACACGAAAAGGATAATTTTTAGAAGTTTTTAGAGGTGGCACATGCAAATTTACTTAGGACGGCAGGGTAATATATACCGCATATAGGTAGGTATGGTGGACTGATCTAGAATAACTTTGGGTTTAAGGTTTTTGATGTACAAGCAGAGTTCCCACTTAGTACAGGCGAAGGCTAGCAATTAGATTGAGAAGCGGCCAGCTAGAGAGCAACAACGGTCATAACCATGCATTATGCATAAGTAACATTGGACACTAGCATGAGTAGGATATGAACACCATGAACATAAATATCATAGAGGCTATGTTGGTTTTGATTCAACTACATGCATGAACATGTGCCAAGTCAAGCCACTCAAACATTCAGAGGAGGATACCATATCATCATACCACATCACAATCATTTTAACGCTATGTTGATATCCAAGATAAATCATTATCAACTCCTAGCTACTTATGCATGGCATGAGAAACTATAATATCTAATTGTCATTGCAAACATGTTTAATCATAATGGGATGAAGCCTGGATACTAGGTTAAACATATTTATAGAGACAGAACAAGTCGAGTTCATACCAGTTTCTCCTTGCCATGGCGAGCTCATCGAATATCGTCATTATTGCCTTTCACTTGCACGACTGAATGATATGAAAATAATAATAGTGCAAGAGTGCCATGAGATAAGCTGGAATCTGCAAAACATTTTATTCAACAGGAGAAGACAAGGTAAAATGGGCTCTTATTAGTTCGACAGTTATTCATATGAGACCCACTCAACATTTTCATCGTGGTCTTCTCCTTGGTACAACTCGAAATAAAAAGAAAAGAAATTCAGAGAAACACACTGAAATATTTTTGGAGTTTTTGATTTTCTTCAACAAGCAAATAAAAGCAAAACGAGAAAAACTATTTACACGGGAAAGCTCCCAACAAGCAAAGAAGAACAAGGAAATCTTTTTGGGTTTTCTTTTTAATACTACTACTAGGCATGCATAGAAAGTAAATTACCACAACTATATTATTTTTTGGTTTTTCTAAAGTTTTTCAAACACACAAGAAGAAAACAAGAAAATAAATCTAAGCATGGATGATACAATGAAAAAGTGTGAACACCGACAAATAGAATGATATGCATGAACATGAATATAATGTCGGTGCGCAATACGTACTCCCCCAAGCTTAGGCTTTTGGCCTAAGTTGGTAATCGATCAGTAGCCTGGAGGGTAGTAGTCGGCGTGGTAGCTCACGGAGGCTCTTGGTGCGGAGGCGTCAGCACACCGTGCCGCCAACACTGCTGTGTTGTGAGCTCGGGCCTCGCTCTCAAGAACAAAATATCTTTCCTTGTTGTGATAATCAAAGAGAGCAGGCGTAGGCAAATATGTGTCCACAACATGTGATTGGTTAAACAATAAATTATAAGTGAAGTTATCAGCCCTTCCCGCAAGAATCTTATGCTCTTTCAAAGCATTAAAAGCTAAATACCGAGTGGGAAGGATAGGATCAAAAGGCAAAGGTGAAACACTCAGCCCCCGTGCTAAACGCGTGGCATATATTCCACCATAGAACCAACCACTTTTGGTGTTATGCTGAAGTTTACATCCAACAATCGCTGCAAGGTTATAATCCCTTTCACCAGTGAGAGCGGTGTGAATGAGGCTCAAGTCTGGAGCACGAAGTATGCTACAGTCTTGCTTGCCTACTATGCATTTCCCGTTAAATAATGCAAGGTATTGAATTGCGGGAAAGTGAATGCTCTTTATTCTTCCTTGTCTCACTCCCCTATTTTCACCATAACAAAGGCTAGTCAAGAAGGACTCATACTCAGCCTTTGCTGGCTCATCAAGCGAACCCCAAAATGGAATTTTGCAATGGTAAGCAAAGTTCTCTAGTGAAATAGTATATGGTTATCATAAAGCATAAACGACACCCTAGACTCACGAGGAAAATATTTAAATTCTTTGACAATGATTCAGTGAGAAGATGGCGTTGTTCACACTTATCTGAGAGGTAGGGACCAAGACCGGCATTATGAACATATTGCTCAAATTCCTCTTTGATGCCCACCTGCATCATATACTCATCGCAAGGCGATAAGCAAGTTTTGGTGGCAGCATCTCGCGTGGAACTTTCACTTGGTTCAACGTAAGACCGGCGAGCAGAGCTGTCACTAGAGGATGCCCCCGAAGATCGTCTCCTCGAGGAACTCCTTCCAAACAGGTTCATCATGTCCGCGTACAATTTTTCCTATGAACAAAAATCTGAATTTTTAGTTCACAATTTTTTTCCAACAAAACTTCACAAAACTAATAGCAACTACTCATAGGGATACATAGAGGCCATAGCAAGCATTCAAACTACTTAGAACACTAAGAATTGAACATACAAGCACATCTACAGTAGGACCAAGAGTAGCTAATTATTCGAAGTATAAACCACTAAAGCAAAAAACTAATTGGACAAATGGTGGAGTCACATACCAAGCAACAATCCCCCGAAACAGTTTCGAAAACGGAGCTTCGAGCAAAGAGATCGAAATCCGTGGGTTTGAGCTCAAGAACACGGGAGAGAGAGCAAGAGTGATTTTTTTTCTGGAGGTAGGTGACAATGTGGGCTAAAGAGATAAGTGAGGGGGCCCAGGTGGGGACTGTCGTGGATCTAAGACTGACAGTAGAATGGGGGTTAGGTAAGTAGAGGCAAGATCCTAGCTATGGCGAAGTTGTACACGCGAGTTTTACGAGTTCAGGCCCTTCGCGGAGGAAGTAATAGCCCTACGTCTCGGAGCCCGGAGGCGGTCGACTGGATTATATGTGTGAGTGTTACAGGGGGTGCGAACCCTTCTCCCAGAGGAGGGGGGTGGCTTATATAGAGTGCGCCAGGACCCCAGCCCCCCTCCGTTACACAGGGTTCAATGTTCATAAAGAGTAAGCGTTACAGGTAACGTCCGCAATAAAGTGTTATAAATGGTAATTAAGTCTATGAGTAAACGCCCAACCGTTGCTGCGTAGAGTGACTTTAGATCTTCTGTATGTCGAGTGGTTTCTGTGACGGTCGAGTGACATTGATTCTTCCGAGTGGAATGTCTCTGGTTGAGTGGATGATGGTACCCTTCAAATGCTTCTGTCTTTAGGGTGATGCCCTTGGGGAGGGTGTCTAGGTTAGGCCTATGACCCTACCCTAGGTACATGGCTTCATCATTAGCCCCCGAATGGTTCAGGGTTTGAGTGGAGAAGGAGTTGAAAATACTTCCGATTCAGCTCTTGCACTTTGGGAGTGTCTGGTTGGGATCGATGAATCAACACGGTGACATCAACTTCTTTTTCAGTCGCCTTGATCCATTCTTGGTTTTGTCGAGTGAACTTTTACTGAAAAGCTTCGAGCGTTGATATGGAGAAAATCTTCCGTCTGACAGGTTGCTCTGTTGCCCGCGGATCTCGCGGGATTCGAATTTTTGGGAAGCGCGCGGGGCGGAGGAGGCCGCAGCAATCGGGCTGGATAAGGCAGGGCCGCCTCGATTTCCGCGCCGCCTTTTTCGCCACGTATCGCTCGCGCGACTGTT